>NW_019214067.1:1503-4379 GCF_002532875.2 Varroa jacobsoni | reverse complement strand
GCCATTGTGGCAGAGAAGAAAGCCATCTGGTACTGGAAAGCCCTAACAAGTTTAGTCATCTAGCTATTGCGGTGAAGAAGAAAGTTTTCTGGTAATTCAAAGTCCCAACGAGTTTGACCATCTAGCCGTTTCGGTGATAAAGAAAGTTATCTGGTAATTCAAAGTTCCAACGAGGCTGGCCATCTGGCCGTTGTGGCAAATAAAAGAGTCGCTGGTACTTAAAAGCCCAAACGAGTTTTACCATCAACATCGAGAACCATCTGGTACTTGAAAACCTTAACGAGTTTGGCCGTTTAGCCATTGCGGCAGAGAAGAGAGCCATTTGGTACTGGACAGCCCTAACAAGTTTGGTCATCTGGCTGTTGCGGTGAAAAAGAAAGTTATCTGGTAATTCAAAGTCCCAACGATTTTGACCATCTAGCCGTTTCGGTGAAAAAGGAAGTTATCTGGTAATTCAAAGTTCCAACGAGTCTGGCCATTTGGCCGTTGTGGCAGATAAAAGAGTCGCTGGTACTTAAAAGCCCAAACGAGTTTTGCCATCAACATGGAGAACCCCCTGGTACTTGAAAACCTTAACGAGTTTGGCCGTTTAGCCATTGTGGCAAAGAAGAAAGCCATCTGGTACTGGACATACCTAACAAGTTTGGTCATCTGGCTGTTGCGGTGAAAAAGAAAGTTATTTGGTGATTCAAAGTCCCAACGAGTTTGGTCATTTAGCTGTTGCGGTGAAGAAGAAAGTTATCTGGTAATTCAAAGTCCCAACGAGTTTGGCCATCTGGCCGTTGTGGCAGATCAGAGAGTCACTGTTACTTAAAAGCCCAAACGAGTTTTGCCATCAACATCGAGAACCACCTGGTACTTGAAAATCTTAACGAGTTTGGCCGTTTAGCCATTGTGGCAAAAAAGAAAGCCATCTGGTACTGGACATCCCTAACAAGTTTGGTCATCTGGCTGTTGCGGTGAAAAAGAAAGTTATCTGGTAATTCAAAGTCCCAACGAGTTTGGCCATCTGGCCGTTTCGGTGATAAAGAAAGTTATCTGGTAATTCAAAGTTCCAACGAGGCTGGCCATCTGGCCGTTGTGGCAGATAAAAGAGTCACTGGTGCCTAAAAGCCCAAACGAGTTTTGCCATCAACATCGAGAACCATCTGGTACTTGAAAACCTTAACGAGTTTGCCCATTTAGCCATTGTAGCAGGGAAGAGAGCCATCTGGTACTGGACAGCCCTAACAAGTTTGGTCATCTAGCCGTTTCGGTGATAAGGAAAGTTATCTGGCAATTCAAAGTTCCAACGAGTCTGGCCATCTGGCCATTGTGGCAGAGAAGAAAGCCATCTGGTACTGGACATCCCTAACAAGTTTGGTCATCTGGCTGTTGCGGTGAAAAAGAAAGTTATCTGGTAATTCAAAGTCCCAACGAGTTTGGCCATCTGGCCGTTTCGGTGATAAAGAAAGTTATCTGGTAATTCAAAGTTCCAACGAGGCTGGCCATTTGGCCGTTGTGGCAGATAAAAGAGTCGCTGGTACTTAAAAGCCCAAACGAGTTTTGCCATCAACATCGAGAACCCCTGGTACTTGAAAACCTTAACGAGTTTGGCCGTTTAGCCATTGTGGCAAAGAAGAAAGCCATCTGGTATTGGACATCCCTAACAAGTTTGGTCATCTGGCTGTTGCGGTGAAAAAGAAAGTTATTTGGTGATTCAAAGTCCCAACGAGTTTGGTCATCTAGCTATTGCGGTGAAGAAGAAAGTTATGTGGTAATTCAAAGTCCCAACGAGTTTGGCCATCTGGCCGTTGTGGCAGATCAGAGAGTCACTGTTACTTAAAAGCCCAAACGAGTTTTGCCATCAACATCGAGAACCACCTCGTACTTGAAAACCTTAACGAGTTTGGCCGTTTAGCCATTGTGGCAAAGAAGAAAGCCATCTGGTACTGGACATCCCTAACAAGTTTGGTCATCTGGCTATTGCGGTGAAAAAGAAAGTTATTTGGTAATTCAAAATCCCAACGAGTTTGGCCATCTAGCCGTTTCGATGAAAAAGGAAGTTATCTGGTAATTCAATGTTCCAACGAGTCTGGCCATCTGGCTGTTGTGGCAGATAAAAGAGTAGCTGGTACTTAAAAACCCAAACGAGTTTTGCCATCAACATCGAGAACCATCTGGTACTTGAAAACCTTAACGAGTTTGGCCATTTAGCCATTGTAGCAGGGAAGAGAGCCATGTGGTACTGGAACGCCCTAACAAGTTTGGTCATCTGGCTGTTGCGGTGCAAAAGAAAGTTATCTGGTAATTCAAAGTCCCAACGAGTTTGGCCATCTGGCCGTTTCGGTGATAAAGAAAGTTATCTGGTAATTCAAAGTTCCAACGAGGCTGGCCATCTGGCCGTTGTGGCAGATCAGAGAGTTACTGTTACTTAAAAGCCCAAACGAGCTTTGCCATCAACATCGAGAACCACCTGGTACTTGAAAACCTTAACGAGTTTGGCCGTTTAGCCATTGTGGCAAAAGAGAAAGCCATCTGGTACTGGACCTCCCTAACAAGTTTGGTCATCTGACTGTTGCGGTGAAAAAGAAAGTTATCTGGTAATTCAAAGTCCCGACGAGTGTGGCCATCTAGCCGTTTCGGTGAAAAAGAAAGTTATCTGGTAATTCAAAGTTCCAACGAGTCTGGCCATCTGGCCGTTGTGGCAGATAAAAGAGTCGCTGGTACTTAAAAGCCCAAACGAGTTTTGCCATCAAAATCGAGAACCACCTGGTACTTGAAAACCTTAACGGGTTTGGCCATTTAGCCATTGTAGCAGGGAAGAGAGCCAACTGGTACTGGAACGCCCTAACAAGTTTGGTCATCTAGCTATTGCGGTGAAGAAGAAAGTTATC
>NW_019214067.1:0-1403 GCF_002532875.2 Varroa jacobsoni | reverse complement strand
CCTTAACGAGTTTGGCCGTTTAGCCATTGCGGCAGAGAAGAGAGCCATCTGGTACTGGACAGCCCTAACAAGTTTGGTCATCTAGCCGTTTCGGTGATAAGGAAAGTTATCTAATAATTCAAAGTTCCAACGAGTCTGGCCATCTGGCCATGGTGGCAGATAAAAGAGTCGCTGGTACTTAAAAGCCCAAACGAGTTTTGCCATCAACATCGAGAACCACCTGGTACTTGAAAACCTTAACGAGTTTGGCCGTTTAGCCATTGTGGCAAAAGAGAAAGCCATCTGGTGCTGGACAGCCCTAACAAGTTTGGTCATCTGGCTGTTGCGGTGAAAAAGAAAGTTATCTGGTAATTCAAAGTCCCAACGAGTTTGGCCATCTAGCCGTTTCGATGATAAAGAAAATTATCTGGTAATTCAAAGTCCCAACGAGTTTGGTCATCTGGCCGTTGTGGCAGATAAGAGAGTCACTGTTACTTAAAAGCTCAAACGAGTTTTGCCATCAACATCGAGAACCACCTGGTACTTGAAAACCTTAACGTGTTTGGCCGTTTAGCCATTGCGGCAGAGAAGAGAGCCATCTGGTACTGGACAGCCCTAACAAGTTTGGTCATCTAGCCGTTTCGGTGATAAGGAAAGTTATCTGGTAATTCAAAGTTCCAACGAGTCTGGCCATCTGGCCATGGTGGCAGATAAAAGAGTCGCTGGTACTTAAAAGCCCAAACGAGTTTTGCCATCAACATCGAGAACCACCTGGTACTTGAAAACCTTAACGAGTTTGGCCGTTTAGCCATTGTGGCAAAAGAGAAAGCCATCTGGTGCTGGACAGCCCTAACAAGTTTGGTCATCTGGCTGTTGCGGTGAAAAAGAAAGTTATCTGGTAATTCAAAGTCCCAACGAGTTTGGCCATCTAGCCGTTTCGATGATAAAGAAAGTTATCTGGTAATTCAAAGTCCCAACGAGTTTGGTCATCTGGTCGTTGTGGCAGATAAGAGAGTCACTGTTACTTAAAAGCTCAAACGAGTTTTGCCATCAACATCGAGAACTACCTGGTACTTGAAAACCTTAACGTGTTTGGCCGTTTAGCCATTGCGGCAGAGAAGAGAGCCATCTGGTACTGGACAGCCCTAACAAGTTTGGTCATCTGGCGGTTGCGGCGAAAAAGAAAATTATCTGGTAATTCAAAGTGTCCAACGAGTTTGGCCATCTAGCCGTTTCGGTGAAAAATAAAGTTATCTGGTAATTCAAAGTTCCAACGAGTCTGGCCATCTGGTCGTTGTGGCAGATAAAAGAGTCGCTGGTACTTAAAAGCCCAAACGAGTTTTGCCATCAAAATCGAGGACCATCTGGTACTTGAAAACCTTAACGAGTTTGGCCGTTTAGCCATTGTGGCAAAGAAGAAAGCC
>NW_019214066.1:61857-96814 GCF_002532875.2 Varroa jacobsoni | reverse complement strand
CTTATACATATATATGTGTGTGTGTGTGCTTCGACTCAATCATTTTTTCATAATATTTGAGCTTTCAATATCAACCTACGTATCATTTATTTTTGGTCAGCGTGAATGTTATTGTGGATCCTACCTGTAATTTTGTAAACCACCGAAATATACGTGGGCACTCTTCTTAAGAAGAGCTTTGCCTCGGTGACCTAATTTTGTTACTGTTAAGTTTGTTACTCACCACTAGCTGACAATATCATCGTAGAAACAAAACCTGGTCATATGCAATTTTTCATTGAACTGAGAAAGCGTTGTGTTCCTTAAATATCATTTTGTTTTGTTTTTTTTTCTCCAATTTGCAGAACGTACCTCACGTATGAGACACGTTCTGATATGAATGCTCGCAGCAAAAAAACGGCAGAGTATTTAAATACTGACAGCGGTTGATGTATAAAGTAGGTAGATGACTGACAACAAGCTGTTAGTTACGCATTTTTACAGAGAAGCAGAACATAATACAACATGTAGACACATAGCTGATATATAATTCTAGCATTGCAGCCCACCTATTCTGGGCGGGCAAAAAGGCGGTATCATCTTAATCCCTTTCCTTTTCTTGGGGCGACAGCAATCGGAGGAGGGGATGCGCAAGGGCTTTTCACCTCAGTCTATCAAATCTTAAGAAGTGTTTACCTATGGCGACTCGCATTGGCATGATTCGTGTCTATCCATCTCAGACTCGGCCTTTTTGTAGGCCGCTCACGCCCCTCATCCAACTCCTATTCATGTACTTTCCCTTGTTTGACCTTTCCTAAAATTGTAAACAACAAAGATCGGGCAGTCTTAGCCGGTATAAACCTGGAACAGTTCTACATATAGAGCATGCATCTGGCAAATGACAAATACGCACGTACACTGCCGAAAAGGGGCTTCTTTTATCCGGAACACCTAGGTAGTGGCTCCTTCGCCCGTTTTGCCAGTTCTGCCGTTGCACACAGTAGCCGTTGAAATCGATAACTCTCCCCCCCATCCCCCCGCCCCCCAAAGTGCACTTTCCTCTGACCCTCTCCAAGACAGAGGATTCGTAGAAAGAGTAAGAGATTCAATCGGAAGGAAACAGTAGTTTCTAGGACGAAGACCGCGCCGATACCACTGCAGTGCCATGTCCGGTTACGTTACATTGAACTTTTGACTGTGTAGCAAAGTGTAGTAGGGAAAAGTAATAATTCAGGCCAAAACGGAACACAGGTGCTCATGAAACTCGCCAGCAAAATAACCTGTTGGTTATAAGAAGACAAAAAAAGCCGAGCTAATATCTAAGATGCCTTCCGAAAAGTAACATCTATATTGTCTCATTATTTTCTGGTTCAACTGACCCTATCACATATATCGCGTCAAGTAACGAGAGAAGTAGCGGACCATAAAGTACTGAAAATTGAAGGTTCAAAAACATCGCTCAATGTGGTTACGTAGCCACCAGTCAGGAGCAGAAATATAAAATAACATAGGGAAATACCATATAGTACGAAAATAACTTTTTTCAAGTCAATTACCCAATGTTTTTTGAAAAACCGACATGATCTAATTAGTCATTGCGAGTGAAAATTCTACGTAGCTGATACATACTTTTCGCATCCTAACACATTAAGTGGACTTGCTTATGCAGTAATTTCCGTGGATTGCCTTTTACAGTTCTATTCAAGATCACTAAAAAAACATCTTGTGAAATATAGTGGTGAAAAACAGATGAAACTGGTCTGTAGCTGCTTTTGCGCGTCTGCTGTGTCGTCGGCTGCTGCGGGTGATTGGATACGTTTGTGTGTGTACGGGTGCGCCGGTTCGTGAATATCAGATATTATTTATCAAATAAGAATTAAGGTGTATGTCTTAATGAAAAATTGAACTATCAATGAGTGGCCAGCGTATGAATATGTAAGGTAAGGAGAACAACTCCGTAAGCTGTAATTTATTTCAAGTGTTTGGGACGCTATATAAATTCGGATCGATTATATATAAAGGACTCGCTACTCTCAATAAAACTAAAACCTATAATTAGGATGTAAGCTGTGTGTGCTTTGGTGAACGATTCGGCTGAATCTTTTGCGTCAACCATTTCCAGTAAATTCCAGATTTGTGTGTTCAGACAATTTTGGACTTGAGATCATGACGAAGTTCACAGTAAGTGTACCTTTATGCACTCTAGTAGAGATTAAAGAGAAATAAAAAGAAATGCACGTAATTAAGCAAAGCATCAGCAAACGACTGCATTTTCTAGGATACACTACTTCAGACAATCACAAAATTGCTTACCGTATTTTTAAACCGGACTGCTTATAAAATGGTTTATGGCAACGGATAACTATCACAGTTCGTTATAAAAAAAATTCGGCTTAGGGCATTGTTTCTTTTTGAGAGATCTATAAAATTAGACAAAAAAAATGAGCAACAGCAGTCAGTAGTAGCCTTGTTGTCCAGAGCTCCTGGACTCTTTCAAAGGTAAAATGTTAGTTGTGAGTGAGTTGAATTACCATTCTAATCGGCACTGTGTTCCGAAACTATTAACCTTAAGAGATGATTGGATTTCCAAGACATTTCGCGCATAAAAGTAGTTTGATTTCGTTACATGACAGCAGCAATGATTAAGAAAAAACTTTTCGGAAAGCGTCTTTGGAAAGGGTAGCTTCATTAAAGCGAGTATCCGAGTAACGAGTATCCTTTCACAGGCTTTATTAAAAAATCACATGTTCTGGTAAGTCACCAGAAATTTCTGATCTAAATGTATTGGGTTACTTTGTTTCATATAAAAAAAAATGGCTTAAAGTGCTTAAAAATTCAATTCCGTAAGGCGTTCCGAAACAGCGATCTCGAAATATAATATGATATTAATATGATTTTAGGATATTACGTAAAACATATAAATAAAACAACAACATATATATAGTACAGCATCTACATTAGGTTTTTATACAGAAATTAATAGCATCTTTTGGAGAGAAAAATAGTAATTGCAAATTCGGTTGTCCAAAATCTTTTTATTCTTGGCCCGTTTTGGGATTTTGCATTTTTGAAACTTTGGCCTGTTATCAGCTGTTTAATTTCACGGAACTTCTTTGTATGTAACATACTTAAGGGGCACTTCTACTGGTCTGTACCTACTAATATCGCTTGACGCATAGTTACTATTACAAGGTTATTTGCGAATTAAAGAATATTCTGAAAGTGGCTAGGAATTTGTTTTTAATCCAGAATTGAAGCTGTAATTGCCGTGAATTATACTTATTTTGAGTAAATGTGAAGGCCAGGAATGGCGCTTCTAGAACATGTGGAAATTTTTCTTGAGATGTCTGATTTTATTTCGATACACTTTTATAAACAAGGCATGACAACTGATTTTAATTTGTGTGTCGTAATTTATATATATATATATATATATATATATACACACTTATCTTTACTAATCTTACATGTCATATTCGACAGCATAAAAGTGTTATATGTGTTAGGTAGAAAAATGTTTACGTAATATCTCAAGATCGCGTTATTTTATAGAGGTATGACACTTTGCGATTTTTTTGATATTCAAGATGTACCCGTGTTCTTTAAAATCCGAAGCCGCTAATTCGGATGTAGCTACTTGGGCTTTTAGCTGGCCAGTTACACTGAATCATAAACAATTAGAGAATTTGAATGGCGTACGAATGACTTTCATATTGGAACTATAGCGGCATAAAGAGCTCGCCGTATAAACCCTATATTCAAGAGAAGTTCTATTATTAGACACACCATTTTGTCCAAAGATTCCGGGAAGGAAACCTTGAACTCAAATGAGTTTCGTAGGAAGTTCACGGATGTGAGCACACAGGTTTGGTGCGCCATGACAAAAATACCATACTTAATGACCTCAAGTGTCTAATTAGTGAAACTGACCAATTGTGTGCCGCACGATTTGAGCGGGAATCAAAACGGACAGAGATGCTTCTCTTTACTCTTACGTGACAGTAATGATTCATTCATCACCGCATTATGATTTGTGGCAAAAAATTGATCCTATATAGTAGTCGCCCGCGGTCACCTCAGTGATGTACAATCGAATTAGTGGGACATTACCTTAGAAAGAAAACGTAGTGCCCTTCGTACAGAACCCTCGTGTCTGTTTGGTCGTCTCATGCAGGTGTTGTCCACTATAGCTTCATGTGTACTAGTTCAGCAAATACAGAATATTGAAGGTGATGATTAAAAGATTCCGCATCAAGCACACAAAGTTAGTGAACAGAGGAAAACTGCATTTTATGCGCGATAACACTTGATCGTAAAGATCACAGCCTCAAACTACAGGTATTTACTATAGCCGAAAACTCTTTATCATCTGTCATATTCGCTAAACATTGTTTCCACAGATTACGTATTTTGTTAAAACTATTTCGACAATTTCTTAAAAAGACAATGACTAAAATTTCAAAATGGTATCAAAAGTTCCTCTCGAGATTTTCACAACGGCGTGATGTGTAAGTTCTCACGCAAATTTCGGAAGATGGTGCAAAGGAAATAAACTTAGTTTATGAAAAAACATTTTGAAAAATTACCAATTTACTATATCTTAACCGAATGTGCATATCTCCTTCCTCTGAAATCGTCAAAATTGTCTAATAGAAAATTGATTGATTAAATTTTTCTGATATATTATAGTTAAGATCTCTGGCCAAGAATGGAATTCAAGTTTTACGCGTCATTGAAGTTCGTACACTTTAACCCTCGGGACACTAAAAATTCAGAAACCGCAACCTGGCGATTCCAACATACAAAACCTAATTTCACGGCGAGTCAAAGTATATTCTATATCTTTGGTTCGTGAAATCATAAATTAGCTCTGCGTCGTAGAATGCGTAGAAAAGCCTTAGTAGAATAAATATTTGTTGCCGCTAGCACTTCGTAATACGTTCCAGGTTCAGTATTCTCGACAGAGCTGGCTTGAATTTGGCCTTGCGCTACAGACTCGAGTCCGGCTATCGGTTGACACAAAAAACCGAGCAAGAACCGATTATGTAAAACCAGTCTTTCGAGATGTTGCATTTTCTGCAATACTTGTTTAAAACATATCTTGCTATGTCACTTTTGAAAGTTACAACATGAACCAGTTTCTAATCATAACAACATGTTAGGCACTATACCTAGTACAAACTAAATATTTTTTTAGTAAATCTGTAAATTCATTTGTAACTGAAGAGTCTTTTATAGTATTATGTTGTGCCGCTTCTGATGTATGCGCCTCCAGTATGGAAAAAAGGCTGCGTCAGAGACGTGAGGCACCTCCAATATACACAAAATAAATGTATGTGTCGCAAGGTCAGATTCAAAACCGACTATAATGATAAATACCTACTGCGCTATCTTAGGAAGGCACTCTGATAATGATTGATAAACTAAAGAACATGCGAATATTCTTACTACACTTCTTACCTTGACAAGGAGCGTATTCAGTATGGGAATCTGCAGAAACGGCAACCAAAAATAATAGACACAGTTTCCAAAAGGCGCATTTCCATAAACAAGCATGCATTTGGCTACGGTTTAACTTTGGTTGTTGTGAAAAATAATGTATGTTGTGTTGCGTCGAAAATGTACGGTCGTTCGAGCTGACATTCTACCAAAACGCTAATGTTGATATGGTAGGACACCAAACATTGCATTTCTTGGCACCATAATATCCTTAGGTAAGGTAATATAACCAGCAATAGGGTAATCCATGATTTTTAAGGAATATAGTATTGGGAATGTTACCTAAAGTTTACCCGCGAAGATTTCGGGCTTTGGTATCAGCTAAAATTTGGCATAGAAAGACAGAACCATGGTGAGGCCATTCTATACTAGCATTATCCTGGCTTGCGTGTACGACGAGTCTTTCAGCTGGGAGTGCAAATGCTAAGGATTTCTCCGTAGATAGAAGAGGCTAACTCCTGCTATCAGGCGCATTCTATTATTGGTTGTATGCCGCCTGTAATCTCTCTTCTTGTTAACTTGCCTTGCGTGTATCTGGGCGCCCTTTTTTTGTTTGATTTGTTGAATACCAGGCAAAGGTTGGGCTTCAGAAGCTTTAGCAGCAGGATGCCTTCACTGGCTAATAGGTTCACGTGTATCTCGTCGCGATCGGCCCCATCTAGCAACTGCGATCGCTTTTATGAAAGTGGTTACTAAATTGCTATTCTGGCCCGCTCGTAGGGTCATACGGGGAGCTTAGCAATTCTTGACGCATCACTGGCGTAAGAGTTAATGGCCACGGCAAATGGAACACGAAGTAATCGTGATCTGATGTGCAAAGCGTGAATAGCATAATGTAACTATTTATCTACACTTCTAAAAAATGTAGATCCACGGGTTTTCAAGGTGCCAAGCAGTTTCATGTGAAAATTTGCGCGGAAAATAAAGACGACTGAGAAAATACCTTCGTCCCTTGTGTACAAGGCTTATTTGGATCCACAATGTATAATCTTAATGTGGTTGGTCGTAAAATGCGACTTTCGCTTATAGAGTATGATGTACAAGCACTGAGAGACAGTAGATGAAGTACGATAGCAACATACGCCCTTTGAACAGCAAAAACACGACTATACTGGTCAGCAGGATCATTGGTAATATGCATGTTCTAGTTTGACTGGCTACCTCGTTCGTATTTTCCGGTAATCTGAACACAAGGACTGAGCAACGGAATCACTCCGAACGCGTACAGTGCTGAATGCCTTCAACAGTCTTGGGTGCCACCATCCTCTTCGACAGCAATATGCGAACGTTTGAGTGTTATGTGGAGAGTTCAATGATCGACGTAGACGCGTCCAATTTGTATATCGAAAAATTTTATATATTAGAAGAAATAATCCGCTAAGTGCGAAAAGCGCTCTAAGATAGTATATACCAGTTAGAATTGAGCTGCTCCTCCGATAACTCCGAAAAAAGGAACCCTGAACTACCTACTGTTAGATTCGGCTACCCTATTCGTGGCACCACAGGATCCGGACATCGATTCTATACCGAAACTTAGCTTGAAATGTTGAAGTCATTCATAATTCATCTGAAACCGCGCCTGTTGTGCAATAAGCGCTATAAGCTAGCTGTTGCGCTGCCCTAAATACGAGAATTGATTAAGGTCATCCGGCTATTAGTACGCTCTGTAGTTTTTTAAGAAGGTAGTATCAACGGATACTTACGCCTGCCCGTTAGCGGTACCTTTCCCTGCAGGAGACAGGTTAGTGGCACAATCAGGAAAGAACCATACAATGGGAGCTGAAAAAGCGGTCAATGCCATGCCCTTTAAAGTTTGCGCAGCTGATAGGGCATTTTAGAAGTATGTTCGCAGCGACGAACACCATTTCACCAATCTTACCTTTGCACGTTGGTGTATTGGTACAAGTTTATTCAGTACTTGCTCACAACCTGGTTACTCACCGATAAGCGGGAGTAAAGTCTTCCCGGGCGTCACGCGGAGAGAATTTGTTCAATCCGTCTTCATGGAAAGCACTTGCGAAGAAAAGTGCTCCGGCCGCACAGCACGGATTTCCTATAGGATGTTCCGCTCTCACGGCTTTCACACACTGCTTTGGCAGACGTACCGTCTCCGCCGCAAGTTAAAAAACGGGCACCCGTTGCTGTGTCTATGAATTTAGTTCGAAGTTTGATAAAGATTCCTGAGACAAAATTTTAATGAAGCTTGGGGAAGGTGGAGTTTTACGGGACGTATTATATTGATCAAGGCAATATTGCAGGAAAATTCGGTTGGCATATATGGCAAAGCAACTCAACTAGAGCCGTTCGTCCAACCAACTGACGCTGCATAGGATGATAACTTGAGCCCTCCGCTATTTTCACTGCTGCTGACCTGTCACTACGCGGTCAAGACCCTGCGGACCAACAAAAACATTATCGTATGCCAACTTCCGTGTTATCTTTGGAAGAAATCGATTTTATGCTCAGCAAGCCAGAACGAGACAAGGGCTACAAAATTGGATTGTGATAGCCACCGTACTGCTTCCGACACACTTTGCATCAGTAGAACAACCTTGACATACGAAAATAGCTTGAGGTACCTGAGATCTTCCCCACCAACGACCAAAGGGTAGGATACGGACAGAGTGCGGCGATTGAGGGTTATTCAAAATAAAAAAGCCCCAACCTACAACATTTGGGATCATCTGTCATCGAAGCCGGTCGAAAGACTTAGTCGAATCAAGCTCTCATTCTTAAAGTGTGCCATTGGCCTGCATCGGTGAGTAGATACATGTACCTTACAGGTAATATACCGCCTTTATAGATTATATAGACACAAATCCCTATTATCATTGTCCGTTCGAAGTTTATCAGCACTTGGAAGGGATCAAGCCTGAATATAGAATACCATACTCATAATTACTGAAGCCTAGAAAGAGCTGGATAGATCGAACCGGCACTTGCTTACACGTTGTGCAATACGTAGCTTTCATCACATATTATGTGGGAGTGTAGATCTTCGTTTGCTAACAGCTATGAGTATTGCAGTACATCTGAGGTAACATAAGACGTTATGTGCTGCATTGGGCACTTTCTTCGCACACCAACATTAAGATTTAAAACGTTCAATTCTTACAGTACAATTGTATTTATGAAAACTCAAACAAATGAGCCGTAATTGAGAACGTAAACGGAGGATAAAAGCTCCTTTCTTATTTCTTACGTTTGAACACAACACCAGACCACTGCTTCAAAACATCATAGTAACCGTTAGTATCGCCCGCGTTGATGCATCATTAATTGTACGTATATATATATATTATTGAAAATTGTTATGCGTGATTAAGTGCATAAACAACACTTTTGTTTATTTTAATTGTTTTACTTACACAATAAAATAAGCCTTTTTAAAATGGTGGAGTTCGGCTGATTTTAGTAGATCGCCAATATTTTATTTTAAAAAATTTGGATGGACACTTTTCTCGGAAAGAGTTTTTCTTTTCTTGTCAGAGAGCGTAATGTTAATTTGGGCAAATTTGAATTTTTCTTTTGTGTTGAGCGGTCTTTTTCTGTATTAATGTTTGATATCTATCTATGGGAATAGTTGTAAACGCATATCGGAGATTTACACTTTCAAAAAATGTTCGTCATTTTTTTGACAAAATGGCAGCCGAATGTTTACGGAAAAATCTACATAGGAAAAGTCGTCTTCGATATCAATCAAAACCTGTTACGGGGATGAATCGAATGCGCTAGTTCTTCGGACGCTACGATGACATTTTTTATATAAAGGTCCATTTAGAAAGGATGCCAATTGAAGCTATCGATGAACAGTATTGAAACGCATTAAAGATATATTAATCTTATTTTTCAGGTCGAAAATACCGTGCGAAGGGCGAATGCATAACGTAGTGCTTTATACAGAGGGGGCTCTTTGCTACCAATCAACAGATCTCGGCGAGCCGAGTAAAAATGAAATACCTGCCCTATACCTAAAATATCTTCGAGCTGAAAATGGCGAAAATCCTATTGGTCGTATCGGTTTTCGTATGTAATGATAGGGGTGATAGAACGGAATCGACGGCTTAGTCGACTCTATCAATAGGCAACGTTCATTAAAGATCTGCCAGAAAGATGAAGAAATAAATGTAAAAGGGTAACGGGTTAAGTGAGATAGGGTAACTGCAGCGGTATAGTTGCTGGTCTTATAGTTTACGTTGGGCTAGGTAAAATATCAGTAAACCAAATTAGCTGAAGCAACAACAAAACAGGTACGAGACGAAGCCCGCGGGTCTATTCAGCCTATTTGTTTGATACCAACTATAAGTTTTGAATAGCGGATTTTGTGTTGTCCAAATCGTTTCTGTTGCGTGGACAACGTTTTATACTACAGGTCCCTCTTAGAAAAGGTCTGTGCGAAGTACGAAGACAGTTGGCCCCTAAAGGATAAAGCTCATTGTTTCCCATATAACGTAACGTTAGTTCTGTTGGTTATAAATCAGGGCAACTTCTTTCTCATTTTTAAAATTTTAAAACTACATCGCTCCACCCCATAGGTGCACCAATACCGCCACCAGCGTAGCCTGCGCTTATACAAGGTGAAAATGTATATTTTTTATTGCGTGAACTGTGTACTCAACCTGTTTTGCATGAATAAATGCGCTCAGTGTGTGTTGCTTGGTAAACTGTAAAAGTACATTGTGGAAATTACATTTTGAAAGAAGATATCAGATTTTATGCCCATCATGGTCATAGCCTACTAATTAACCATAGCCGGCCGAAATAATCCGGTTGAAACGACAAAATGCAAACAGAGCAAAGAAAACTACCTAAACACCCGAAGCAAGTGAATGGCATAGAGCAGATCATGAAAGACAACAAACTTCTAGGTAACGTGAAACGACAATGGAAACGTACACTCGATGTCGCGCTGATAGTCATAGAGGCGAACATGATCGAATAAACCTACGCGAAAACATGTCAGTAGATACTGACAGGGAGGACAAAACTGAAAGACTTGTACTTAAAAAATACGCCACTAGCAAAGGCTTGCCGAAAAATGTCAGATAATGTAATCATTTCACGTGACTCCTTTCAGGTCACTAAGAAAAACCGTCTGCTTGAAGGAACCTTTCGTTAATTATACAAGGGACTGTTCACCGCAGGATCGGATCACTAGAGCTGCACAACAACCAGCAATCTTATGTTTTTTAAACCTTTTTTATGGATATAAAAGGTGGTTTTGAAAGCTGTTTACAAAATCGGAATCATACGCAATCAATAGAAATTTAAGAGGAACTCTTAGGGAGGTAATCCCTGTATATGACAAATTTTTTTATACCGATCCTGATTGATCGTTACCAAACCAGAGTGAAAAAATGTACTATGCAGCGGATGAAGCAACGTTCAGAATACAATAAGATAAATTATAACACCCGCGACACATCGTCCCATGGTAGCAAGACAAACCCTGTGAAAAAGATGACCAAAACAGACAAATTAATTGTTTGCAGATAGTCCCTAAATGAATTCGATCATATGGCTGTCTATAGTACGTGTTACTATTCTCATTAGGTGATGCTGGTTGTCATCAAAAAAAAAACATATATGATATCAAGAAAAACAGATACGTTAACAATACTTGTATTGAATGATCCTCTAAAAATTAAAAAAATATCGTTTATTTAATCAAGTAATGGAAGATGCTAACGCTACGCATTTCTCCACAGTTTTGAAATATCTGGACTACCGCCTCATAACATACCTATTATCCTGATAAGAAGTAAAGACGCTTTTAGCTATTTCCAAGGATTTGTATTTCATCGCGATCAACTAATGCGCTTTCAGTTTCGTGTAAAATCTCTAAAATGTTACTTTAGCTGGTCGTAAATTGATCGCAGTAACTTAATCCCGATTTTTAATGCTTGACAACATCGCCGCAGTAGAATCTACAAGGCCGGCAAGGAATTATTTCAGCTATTGTATCATCAAATATATATATCTGTGGAATTTGTGTTTCGTGAACAAGTGTGCTCAACGCGTCTTTAATACGAAATAGGTGCAGGGCGAACCTTACGAGTAGCCCAGTCATTAAAAGTTTGTCTTTCTGTTTGTCGGACTCAAATCAAGCTTTTCAAGCGATCGGATTGGACTAACTTTTCCAGGTCACTAGAGGCTTATTTTAAGCGATCTGCACCCCGCGGCATTTACAAACATCTGGGCGATCACCAACATCGTCTACGCTGATATATCATCACTTGCGTGAAAAAGTGTGCTTAACTTGTGCTACGTGGCAAACTGTATGGTTGAAGCAGCTATTAGGAAAAGCTCGTCGCTAGTTGACGACACCTTTATTATAGGTATGATTAGTCTTTTAGCCCTATACAGGTGAAATGTAATATGTAAAATGGGCATAGAGTTAAGCTTGTGATGTGGCGCTCTCATGCAATGGTCGTATTCGTGCTTAATATTACAACCCAGCCATACCGGTGGATGTAGCTGCATTTCACTTTCTCTTTCTCTCTTAATATCCCAATTATCTCTTTATTCTCAGTTAACACTTGTCGCACCTGGTATCGTTTTCGGAATCAAAAACATTTAATAAAATCGTCTGAACAGCGGTAATAATCAAGTTACTTCAAAAGTATTTTACCGGTTAAGTGGGACGTATATAGGGTTCTCAA
Source organism: Varroa jacobsoni (assembly GCF_002532875.2). NCBI lineage: Eukaryota > Metazoa > Arthropoda > Arachnida > Mesostigmata > Varroidae > Varroa > Varroa jacobsoni. The sequence goes on along the minus strand of NW_019214066.1, from coordinate 84,674 downwards.
GTAGTAAAATAATATTTTGCTAAAAAAAACCCCATTATCTTGTATAGGAGCCAATATACTAGTAATATAACGTTTTTTATCAATAAATTGTTACGAAATGAACATATATTCAATGTGATCTTTAAACGCGAAACCTTTGGCGCGTTACTCCTGCGAAGTCTGATATCTTTGACCTGGGATATATGCTTCCATGGCCATTCGAAGTAGCGCTTGTGATATCTGGTGTTGCTGATAGGTTATGCTCATAAGACGGACAAACGACTGGCTTTCTACCCGATACGAGACTACCATATGTTAATTTAACATTTAAATCTTCATTGTATAGGATCTTTATTATGTAAGATCGTCGCCCAGTGCTTGAACCCGAGTACGATTATTAATCAGTTCGAAAAGGATGAGACCAAACAGTAGTTTCGTACTACTACATTTGATCCCGATAATTCTCGTTAGTTCTGGAGTGGAAGAGGGTAAAGATAAAAGTTCCTAAACGCTGCTGTAAGAAAATCGCTGCTATGGCAGAAGAACGGATCAGGCCAATGTGTTTTCTTAGAACTCTTCTATTTTGTGGTTTAAAATGAAGAGCAACAATCCTTTAATTTTCGAGAAATATTTATTAAAGTCTCGTATGTTTTTGTATTAATATAGCCCGCTTGGTAGAATCATTTAGGCCATAGGTAAGTCAGAGATGTATGTATATAACTTGCAAGTTATATGATTATAGGAATAATCATTTTTTGCGAAAAAGCCAACTTCTATTTGAACACTGCTTAAAACTAATCATTTTCGTAAAGAAAACAGATATTAATAATCAAGCGGTTTATTTAAAAAGTATAAATTAGTAACATTTAATTTGTTGGACAACTTGAATAAAACGTCTTATACTGACGAAAGCCGAGCTACTAATGTTCTTTCTACGACTACAAAAAATAATTTACAAGCTTGACTGCCTGCTTGTTGCAATGGGATGAAAATAAAGAACGAAGCTGTCTGCAACAGAGTCCAAAAATTAACTGCTGTTCTGTTGCAGCGAAACCCTAATGCGACTTGATGGCCCTGATTGACTACCGTGCCCTTCTTATCAAAGCTGTTGCAGAGGAAGTGTAGAGGGCTGCTGCGAAGAAAGCTGATCTTGCAGTGCTAAGAAATGATCACTTAGTCGATTGCGATTGCACTCCGCCAACTGTTTTGTACGTTTATGTTCAATATGAGAATGCGTCCGCAGTTGAACCCATTTTAGGCATGTTATAACCTCACATGATCCTTGATCAGACTATCTTGCTAATGCAGCTTCTCAAGATACATTGAATACAAAAAGTAAATTATTAATTTGCTTTTTATTATTATTTTATTAAGTATGTCGACGCAAGCTCACTGGCAATACCAGCAGCTATGGCTTCTTTCACGGTCTTGATTTGCCATTGCAATAAGGTCTTGCTCATTCTAAATTTACTTACTGCTTCCCTAATAGCAGAGCCTCTGTCTCTAAGGGACACAACTCCTTCGCGCATGGTCTCGGGCTGCACTTTGCCTCTATCGGTCTTTTCTTGTATGCACGTACCGTTTTGAACAAATGATTACATAACCTTTAACGAAACCGGCTAAAAGAAATGACAAAACTCGAGACAATCGAATGATGTTCCATTGTGCTATCTAATGAATTATAACCCGTGTTCATCACAATAGGAATCATGGTGTGTCAGTTTACGTAAGGTCAATCTAACGGGAATACCTGCCTCGCTGGTCTCAGCACTAGTGTCACGTTATCTTTCCAACCGCAAGAAGGCGCTGTTGTGCGCGCTACCACCCCATCGAAATCATCGGAATGCCCGTTTTCAATTAACTCGCCTCCAAATCATCTACGCATAGTCTTAGCATTTAGTTAACAAGCGTTAAATACTCTTTCTAGATACGTAACATTATGGATTACGTTTTATCCAGTACGTATTACAGCATATTTACCTAGTGCTATGAAGATTATCGGGGCAGTTTCGCGCGTGCAATTCAGTGTCGCCTGTCGAGCTTCTAGTGACAAGTGCTAGTTGGTTTCTCACAAAGGGTGTGATCCCGATAGCTCTTTCACAAGCAACTGGTAATTATAGCGCGCACCAGAGTGGTTTTTACAAGTGATCGTCCGAAGCATAAAATTTAGTGCTGATTACAAGGATTTAGCGTTTAAATGATTTAGGAACATGGCACGCTTACAAAAATGACAGCGTTGGTTAAATATAACGGAACTGCTTTAAACGGGCTTAATATCAACCTTTTAACCGCCTATATGGATCCGCCGGAGACTGAGTCGTGAATAGTTTTTGTCGTAAATTTTATGAACGAACTCCGTGCAGTGCCGTTATCATCCCCTATCTTTGTCTGAAGAACTATTGAAGCAATCTTGAACAGCACACAGGCGCCTCGCAAAACCCTAGTCGAGTTTTGCCGCTAAATTGTTAGTTCTACATTTACAATGACTTATGTAGGCTGTAACAGAAGCCCTGTCATCAGCATTTTCGCGAAGAAGTTATACCTTAAAAGGAGGTCCTCCAGTTGACCTGAGAACTGTGTACCGAAGAAGGCCTTTACAAGGACCAAGATACTTTGAGCGGCAAAAAGTTACCTAGTTCGTGAAGCTGAGCGTGGCCCATACAAATGGACCTCAACTTCACGCTCGATTAGTCATTGATTTTAAGAAACGACTACACAACAAGCTGCTATTCACCCTGGTAACGATGAGACTAAGTCGGCTTCTGGGTGTCGCTGCTATCATATCGGACGAGCAGCGTGGGTTTCGACGTATCCGATTAGGCATCTTAGGCTTTTTATTAGCCAACATTAAGGCCGCAATTCGCTGTACCCACAGGCTTCGAGGGGGCTTTTGATTGGGTGCAAAGAGACGCCGTTCTGAAGTTCCTGACAGGGGAGGGGGCCTCCACAAAGCTTCTGAAGCTTTTAATGGTTATATTTCAGCAAGACCGAAGAAAAATAGACAATAACTTTACCTTCTTCCAAATCAGACCTCAAGCAGAATAATAACATCGTCTTTCTGCTGTTCGCAGCGCTTTTAAGGGGTTTACGTGCGACAATCGAGGGGCAAAAAATCTGGTGAAGATTATCGCCGCCAAGTTAGCCAAGTTGGTAACAGCCGTTTCCAAATTCAACCTACGGTACCTAAACCGCATATTGTTTTACCAAAACTCGGCTTAATTGCGACTTCTACAAAGATGGTAACGATCAAATTTAAGAAGGGAAAGAAAATTGCTTTTATAAACAAGCTTTCAGTTATGGACTTTTGTCACGTCTACTCAAACAACTGTCTGCTTTTTCGTTAAACGGTAGAAACTTCCTGTTTCAGGTAGCAAGGAACTGAAAAAAACAGCGATAATCTGGCCCTCCATCGAGAACTTCTAACTTCTGTTGGTCCCTATTGCCCCACAGCTGTTCAACTCCAAAAAATAAGCCCAGCAGCTGCCTATCGCATAAAAGTCGTGTAGGAAGGCCTACTTCTTGCAAACTTAGACCAACTAAACTGGCTGAAAGCTGCCTACCTAAAGCGTATTTTCGGATTTTACTTCACGGCACAACATCAACTAGTTTACGTCTTAGTTTAGACACCGTTATTCATCAAGTGCTTAAAACGGCCTCTCGACCCTCCACCTACACTTTCCTTTAATGAATACTATGCTAAATCACCATGTTATAACTAAGGCTTCTATCATAAACTATATGTTCGAATATTTATGAACTTAATGGAATATGGAAATGTGGACAACAATATGGCAGGTGCTAACGCTGCTGTCAAAGGTAGATTTTTTTTTAAGCTATTAAAAAAATATATTATTTCTGATCCTTTGTAATCTGTTTACAAAAATAGGTTTGTACTCAATATTGTTTCTATATAGATTTTTCGGTCTACTTCTGAACAAGTTCGACTAAACAGGGCGTTCAAGAATATTGATGATAAGCTATGAAAGCACGGTCGTTATGATTTCCTCTACTGTGCTTTTAAACTAGTACGCTGAGTCAACTCCAAGCACCAAACACGATCTTAGAAATCCAGGAAGCATAATCATTATTTTTAGCAGATTAAAAAGTAAAAGCAGTCGTTCAAAGCACTCTGTATTACTGCAGTGATTCTGGTTAATCGCAACTTGGCTTTACTTTGGCTGAAAAAGTGTAGCTTTGGTACAATCCAAACCCCAATGTAAAATAAGTTGGCTATTTCACTTCTTTATAGTTCAATAAAAATTCAATAAAATGCAAAAAAAACTCAGGTATCGCAAATAGCCTCACTTTCTGAGACGTTGTACAAGCAAAAATATAGTAACGTAAATTGTTATTTTCAAAAACCTTTCCCTACTACCAGCAAGCGTTCCTTAGCACGCACGACGTGGTTAAAATGACTACGTCTATGAAGCAGATATTTTGAACATCACATTCAAGGATACCAGCTCACACGTAAAGTTAATTTATGTAAATTAATGGTCTTCTGTAAATTTTATTTTCTAATTTAATGTTATTTTGATGCAACCTTTTTTGTTATTATATGTAAGGTGTACTATTAGAAGCGATGTAGAGCAAGCAGAGAACAGATTACAGGAAATAGCTCCGCTAGAAGCAAGTTCCTCCAGGAGTATCCGCATGTAGACCTTTGTCCAAAAATGCATTTTCTATTGATTACTTACGTCTGGGCAATGAGCAATAGAGCTGAAAAGCGGCTGACAGCAGGGAGTGCGCCGTATCTATACTGTGAAAACCTTATCATGATATATATATATCCCTTATATTCACCGTGTTGTCACTGGATAAGCGAATATCACGTAACTCAAATGTAGCTCAATCAAGTATAATTAGAAAAAATGTATCCACTGTTAAAATTGTAAAAACATTTAACAGATTTATTTTCATATTATTGCAACTTCTATTATAGCTCTTTAGACTGCCATGTCAACAGTATAGCATATTATATCTATTGGTGCAAGCGTAAAACGAAAAAAAAATATTTTCAAGCTACATGTCCACTATATATTTTTTGTCGATAGGAAAACCTTTTGAGCATTCTCGAAAAATTGTACAACGTTTCAAGAAAGCAACTCTGCAGGATTGCGGATTTTTTTAACCCCCAGCATGGAAGGTTGAATAACTTGTCTGAAAGCCATTGGATTACACGGTGTTCCGAACATCTTGTTCTTCATCGGATCTTAATCTTATCACATATAACTCGAACTCCGCGATGCTAGACTAATCAAATTTCTGGCGCAATCTATACGAATGTGTTTCAACTTTCCAACAGACCTCACTATTGTTGCGTAGTTTGCTTCCAGGACTTGTCAAGATATGGAACCTGGTATTGGAATTGTTCAATTGTCTATTATTTAAATTTATCGAGTATCGATAAATTTTAATACATAAAGTATTAAAGCCTGTATTGGAGCTGCATCGCCTGGCATGTCCCTAAAATTGAGATAGTCAATGGTATGTCTATATATAGGCGATACTAAGTAAATCTTGAGCGCAAACTAGTAGAAACTTATAGGTTAGATTAGGTTAGGCGTTACTTGGGTCCTCGGATCGAAAAATGTTTCTTTCTACTAAGTTAGTTAAAAATTGTCAACACAGTTCAGGATCATGCGAAAAAAATAGAACCCGGCGGCTGATACTAAGAATGGGAAGATAACGGAATTGGAAACAATTATTTATTTTATTAGCTAAAATTTTGGTATCGAGTCAGCAACTCAAGAGCAGCTTAGGGATCTTTATGTGATGTAGGGACAATATGTGAAGGTCAAATATAATACCTCGTTTACATAAGCCTGTTTTTATTATACGTATTAGCACAATGCTTGCACGATAAGCGTCTGGCAGATACTCAACGTATAATTACATATCTTGAATAGAGTGAACCTTCCTTCATTTATGAGTATAAATAGGAATTGTTTTATTAGTTGACAAGGTTAGAGTGGGTCATTCAAGTATATATATAATGAATCTAATTCTAAATGAGCGTTATTGGGAAATTACATAACACTGCTTGAATACTTAAGGCATTGATCGTGATATTAGCTAGAGAAAACGTACTAAGTTATCGCATTTTTTTGTCAACACTGTGCTTATTACTGTTCTTAATTACGTTGTAATGAATCCTTTTTAGTATAACTTAGTTAAGCCGGAATACCTTAGGGAACTTCACGAACGTCTACCGATTTGCGAACAGTTTGCAGCAATCATGGATATATGCGTTACAGCAACGTCGTGCTAAGAAGTTCTGTGCCGTTTTATTAAGATACTCATCGTGTCCATATTTTCTGTGTGTGGAAATTATCTACACTTGTATGCCTTTTACCTGCATTTGTTCCCAGAAAGCTCTGACTAATAATTAATCCTCTCATGCTTACTAGTAGCGCTTATTGATCTTTATGCTGAGTATATGCAAATATAGAGTTCTGCACCTTTGGCATACCAACTTTATTCCAGTGTTTGATATATGAGTTACACATTCAAACGGCATCACGATAAGAAAAACCTGTTTAAGCTGGCGAATAAAGATTTGATATAAAAAGATTTCATGAAGACCGGTGAGTTTCATATACTGCACGTAGACATTCTGCACTTTTCTAGATCTACGAAATTCAGATTGTGCGGACGCATAAACCTATAGGCCGTGCGTCGCGTTACCATACATTTCTGCATGAATCGAAGAGCAGCTGCAACATAATTTTGGTTTAGTTCTAAAAAACATCATCACTTTCAGGTTGGGTCGTGTTTCTGAAACTGGATGAGTTCAATAATTTGTAGTTCTAACCAAATCGTGTCGCTTGCTGTTAAATTTATCGGAGAAATTCAACAACCCGCCTAAGAAAGAATAAAATACACGCAGCTATAAGAATGCGACCTTGTATTAGAACTGATAGCGCGCCAATACATTGAAAATACTCTTGATTAAAGTAGTATCATTCAATCCTAAATATAAAAGCAAAAACAATGACTTCTTAGTATCGCCAGCCAGCTTTCCTCGGTGGCTGCAACGGTCGGTGGACAAAATCGTATAGTATTATTTAGTCACCTATCCATGTGTGATGTATTCAGGCTATTTCAGAACTGGCCGTAGGTAGGGCTTAGATCGCTCCATTGGCCAGCCTGTGGCATTATCAAGTTTTTTTTTAGGGAAAATTTGTTTTATTTGAATGTATTGCTGAATACGGTGATCGGTTAGGACCCTTCCTTTAGATACCACAAATAGTAATCGTAAGGAAGACAATAATACCAAGTTCCGTACCTTAAAGGCCGTAGTTCTACAAGAACATGCACAATCATTATCGCTATTTTTGATTCACAAGTCAAAGGTCGACAAAAGTGATTTTCAATCTATAGAAAAATTATGAATCACGTATGCTCGTAGACATTTTACTCTGCTGAAATTGAATTCCATAAGTATAGTTCCTAATGTACACATGCGATCTTTTGTAGATCAATGTACTGTTGTAGTTTTGAAGTGCTGTATGGGCAACTCATTGCTAGTATAATTTGAATGTTAAGTATTCTGGGGGTTATTATCATATTATTTAATTTTTAAAATTCCTTAGCAGCTTCCATCGGAAAAATGGCCACCATTGAAATCGATAGTAATATAATTTCTGGATTAATTAATTTGATTTGATCCGTAAAAAACATCTGATGAGATAATAATGTGATTTTGCCTACGTGATTAACCATAATGCATATTTTAGACGCGTGCAAAATAGTTACAAGTCTCTAAGCTCGACATTGAGTCGAAGCTGACATTGAGTTCTCTGTTTTTTCAAGTATCAACATCTCTATCGAAGTGAATTTGCTAAAAATACACCCCTCATACTCATACAGTAACCAAGTTTAAGAAAAACATTTACCATGAATTATTTGTATCTTACTTGGAAAGATTTGCTGTTAACGCTCTTACCGATAACAACGATAACAGCCGCATTCAAAAGCTGGGAATTTCTAATCACATAATTTAACGCCGTACATGGTTCACATGTATATTGTGTCTTGTTTCACCCTACCGGTAACCCGTTACCTCTTGTATACGATTTGCTTATATACGATGAGTGTTTACAAGTGAAGGCCTATTTATATATGAATATCGCTAAAGAGTGCCAAACCAATCAATCTATAGGTGTGGGTACAAAATGTCTAAATTCGCTAAATTGTGGTATTGTAACTTGTTAAGTCCTGTCACGTTCATTTCAAATAAAATCTACAATTGTATCAGCCTGACATGATAGTTAGATGTACAGACAGAAAACATCTGAGTAAATATGCTCAGCAATTTGTCACTCTCTTTTTCTTCGTGGGCTGTTATGTGCCTTTGACTGCGGATCGCATGCAAACTGCAGATACGGAACGTGTGGTTTATGACCAACATTAAAGCTAAATGATAAATAAGCAAGCTCTTCATTTGGGTCGTCATTCATCCGTGAGACTAGTAAGCGTCCAGTTCTTCAGAGTACGTAACAATAAATGTATTACTGCAGGGAAAAGCATTATCGAGCTTTGCGGAATGTCTTCCTAAAAGCGAAACTGAAGTCTGTTCCTAGTTCTCTGACGATGCCAGAGTTTCTTATGTTTTGAATTAAGCTTCTGGCAATCAATCGAACAGAAATGTCATAACGCGATTAATTAGAGCATTTGCTTTTATTACACTTTTTTACACTAATTCCATAATCTAATAATAAAACACCATTTTGATGAGTAAATTACTGCAAAGCGGATTACTTAAATGATTTATTACCTATTTCTGAATCTAGTTTTATTAATCAAACAACTTTTTATGTGCATATAATATTTTAGTTCTGGATTTTCCACCTTTAGGTAGCCAATATATCTTGTTTAAGTAATTGAGACCTGCCTGTTCTGCTGAGAAATACTAGTATTTTGAAATTAGAAAACGAGCCTTATTTTTTTTTAATAGTACGCTGATATCCAAATCGACGACATCGTAAAGTCCCCATCGATGAGAAGACAGGGCCGCAGATATAGTTTAGATGTAGATGTAGCTCATTCACGTAAAATAGAGCTATTGGGAATAACTAGTTTTCAAAAAAACATTTTGCTTTATGGCGACCCCCTGAGATCTCAAACATAAAATACAATAATGTTTTTATATAATAATATGTGCGCTAAATTACGAATATTGTGGGTAACTTTGTGCACTTTTCTTGTACGCTACGTTTGTAACACTTACGTCTTGTCTAATCATGCAGAGCATCTATTGGGTAACTTAAGACCAGATTATTCCATCATAACGATTGGAACGCAACTGACGTTGTCTTCCAATTGCCAGCAAGAAAAATCCGTCAGCTAAGTGTAATGTTGGCCGTTTCAGTACACTCACACCATATGATAGAGTTTGCACGTCCGAAGTCAACACGCACAATTCGACGGTCGTAAAAGGTCTTATACTAAGGCTTTAATGTGTATTCTCCTTTGATTTGCTCTTTTAGCCGGGTACAAAGAGTTATATTCGACCTACCTCGCGAGGCTTGTTACTGCTACCCATCAATGGCCACAGAAATTTTCAGAGCGATAAATGGCGTCCCATGAGAACAAAATACACCCGATTCGTGTCCAGCCTTGAAACAACCAGCCACGAACTTGTAAGCAACACGAACATAGATAGCACTTATTTTACAATGGGAATTGACGATCGAGGACTTGCTAATTCTGCTAAATTACGTCATCTTCTTATTACGGACTCAGTTTATAATTTCTTTTTCGCATCGTTGTTAAATGTTTACTAGCAACGATTTGCGCATAAACGTCTCATGGCTTTGATTATTTTTTGCAGCTAGCTGATATGAAATCGTGTCGAAGTAATGACATCGGTGTCATAAATATCTTTTTTGAGCCATTAATATTTGATTTTAGTTGAAATTTAAAATTTTCTCAATTATTTTTTAGAGCAATGTGTTTTTATTAAGTTCAGCTTTTAAATTTTATTATTTGGGGTATAGTCCAGCGATATCAAAATCAGCATGGGCGTTCATTCGAAAAAGGCCGGTTTTTGGCTAGAGCTTTGTAGGTAAGCGTGATAAAGCGAGATAAAGACGATATAACAAATGGGACACATGATCATTCATCATCAGGAATTCGTTATAACGAGGGTGCTAAAACGTGTTCACACTCAGCATTGGTTCGCTCTCATTTAATAAAACGTTTTAAAGTTTATGTGATAGTGTTCTAACGGTCTCCTACACTTAGAATGAGTTATTTGTCATTTCATCTACTGCTCCTGAATTTTATAGCAAACTAGTTGACTCGGACTATAAACATCGACTCTGTCTCAAGCCGATGCCTTATAATAAATCCCCAATGTTGTGGTCAGTGTTTTGTTCGACAATATTTTCTAGTCGTACTGTATTAGTAACAGACCTTCACTGATATGCGTGCAGTAAATCAATTTAGGGCCCGAGAAATTTAGATTTTACTGCTTATGTTTAATAGGCACTGCTAATTAGGCAAACTATGTTCAATGCTTTGACAAGCTTTAAATCTTATAATAAACAGCATTTTTACTTACGTGGTCTTATCCATTCAATGTATGCCAGAACGTTGTTCCAAATAGACTCACAAGTTATCTAGATAGGAATAACTTTGACTTTACTCCACTGGCCTAATCATAAATTTAAAAGCTCCTTCAGTAATCATTGTAGTTGTAAAAAACTGCATCTCTAGGTAATGGCTTCAAAGGAGTCCAACTTCACTTGGATTGTTATAAAAACTGGATTATTTGGCTTAAGGAAGTCTATGCACTTTATTTCACTTTTTATTTACTCAACCAGTGTTTGCTTAGCCCGCTAGATAGGCCAATCTTTGCATTATGACACTTTAACAACAGGCGTCGGGTATGCGCTACCACATCAGCAGAACGGAGTACGTCAGTAGGTACACATATTCGAGAAAAGCACATTTTATCTGTAGCATTTATCATTATAAATTACGTTCTACAAATTAATTGTCAGTGACCTCAATTGTTGTTGGTTTGTTGTTGTTGTTTTTTTTTTTATAAAAGCAAAAGCCAAAGTTGTAAGGAACATAACTGATTTGACGATGAATTAATAAATTAGACTAGAAACATTTGTTATTTGGTTTATTTTTTTGCCATTCAGCTGCCAATAGTGATATTTAATTTCCTTAAGTGGTATGGAATAAGCAAATGAAGCAAATAATAAAAGTGTAATTTCAGAAATAGTACCTAACTAGAGAGCAGCACCACTGTATTCTGGCATTACAGAACTTAAGCTAACCTAGATCGTCATTAATTGAGTTTACTATTGATTTTTATTTAGCTATTTAGCACTTGTCGATCCTATCTAATTCAGCATTGTGTCGGTTTTAAATGGACACCGCAGTTTTCTTCCGATTTCTGACATTTCCTAATCGAAGAGTGTGCTTATTCCAGCGTGTGGTATATCATTGCACAGAACAGCGCCGCGTGGGAGGCATAAGTCACCTAGCGCTTTAAAGATATTTATGATCAGTGTGATCCTACGTCAGGTTGTAGATTGCTGTTGTGATGTCTTTCCCGAACCCCTTTTTGATTTCCGGTATTGATCTTCTAGTTCGGACAGCGACCCTAGCTGTATCTGCTCACCCGTTTTCAGACTTTTTTCCACTAGTATCGTGTTGAATCAGCGCTTGATTTGGTTACATCTCTCCCCGCTTCCCGACCATAATTTCTGACGGCAAGGACCATAATGATATTATGGAATGCTCCACGCACCTGGATGGTGAGCACCCGCTGTGCTTTCTTTAGATAACTTTTAAAATTTCTATATAACTAAGTGCTCTCTATAATAATAAAAATAATTTTTATCTCTTCATTATGAGTCTCACCGAAGTGGGCCTCGCCGGACGTATCTGCAATTTTTCGAATGAACCTATGAAGCGGCATGGCAACCATACCAGTAGCACTTAAACTTAATAAAAATGATTTTGTTTTCCTTAATATTAATAATTGGTAATATTCTTCGCCAACTCTAAGATTAAACAAGCGTCGCAGCACGCTTGTTAGTTATGGTTACCACCGCAAGGCACTAGAGGGGTATGTTTCAGTCACCTAGACCACGTCGCATTTTTGTTAGACTTTAATTAAGCCTTGTTTCCAGGTGCTTAGATACCTTTTTTGTTTGAACTGAGTGTCTTTCCAGGTTTATGCTATGGTTGATCATTTCTTTTTGCCAAAAGGCAGTATGGATCCCGTCCTCTTGAAACGAGCTTCATTTTGTACTTGCCTATCCAGTTTGTCAGTTTGCCAATGCTGTATTTGATTAATTCTCCCATTTCCTGTTAATCTTTGCAGCGATCATCAATACTAAACAACCTGTATAGACTATTACGTTTTCAAGTATAAGCAGCCTGATTATTTTATCGTAGGCTAGGTTAAGGCTAGTTTTCGGATAAAAGCCTGTAGCCGTCCTCCGCTTAGATCCTTCAGTCGCTTTGAAAGATTCTTTTTTTTCTCCGCCTGTTGAACATTAGGCCCTCGTTCACTGAGTTAAAAGCTGTAAGAGAACCTAAATGAGAATTCCGCGAGAAATCCGGGCCGTTGTGGTCACATAGCTTTTACTTATGCCAAGCTGTAACGTAAAACCCGGCGTTCTTATTAGCTATACTGAAAAAAATGCATGCGTGCTGTTGCTGGTTGAGCATGGGACCTATTTATGGTGCAAAAAATATCCATACCGTTGCTGGACCAAAACAACACGATAATTATCTACTATTTAAAATGTCTGAGTACATTAAACAATAGACCATACGCAGTCGCTCTCACTTCCGATCTCTGTTAGTGTACCCTTGGCGAACCAGTTTTCTCATACATTCTTAAATTTGAACAATAACAACGAGCAATAACGATTTCAGTGCGTAAAAATATAGTCCTTGGATAAAGATAAAATCGTTTGTAGTACAAAATGACGTTTGAACATTGCATTCATTTCGTAAATATGAATTCACCCTGGTCAGGTAGAGGATAAAAACAACTTCATTACGGTATCTCATAGGAACACATTTTTGGCGACAGTTCTGGGTAAAGCAGAGAAAATATTCTGGGATAGCTAGGATGCCATGTTTCTTAACTAAATCAAATAGAAAAACCGAAAAATGTGGTGTCTATTACACTGTTCTTTAGCACGAGAACCGAACAATAGATGGACAAGGGTATCTGAACAAGAAAGTAAATCAGTCGATTTCGTACGGTGCGACCAAGGCTGAGAACATGCTTATGATACGTTGTGCTGAACCAAGTTAGTTGGTTCCACTTTGCAGAAAAAGTCCTCCCATATGATATCTATATTGCAGGCAGGCACTGAGGCTATTTTGAGTTCGAATAGCTATAACACAGTAGCGACTAAGAGCAAATGGAAATTCCTGGTAGCAGAGATTTCTACGACAGTCTTTTTGCACCGCTTAGTGACGTGGCATGAAAAGATTTTACCATAGAACAGAAAAAGTCGCTTGGGGTAGGGCGGATTGTTTCCGTAGGTGTGGGGCGACCCTGCGATGGAAAGCGCGTCTTGAGAAGCAATTCGCCCTGTTCTCGTGAATTCCATCACCACCGTTTTTGACAGATTCACAGTTAAGCTGAGGCCTACTGAGATTACATGCAGCGTAGCTAACACCTGCTAACCTTGAAAACAGTTTTTTTCGTAGATAACTAGCTCGTCGGTGTACAAAATAATGTTCGCAAATTTTTTTCGGACTTCCGATTTTCGCTCGTATATCCTTCAGGGCACCGAGAACAGTAAGGAACTGAAGTTACCCCTTTGCACGAGACCTGTAGTTTGAAAGAGGGGAAAAGTTCTATCATCTCTTAATCCCTTTTAACCTGGTCTCCGTGAAGCATAACCATTATAAGCTATAGAATATTTATAGGGACTACCTCCTCTGTCAGAAACCCGAGAACGACGTTTTTAGGCAGCAAATTGAAAATCGCCTTGAAGTCCACGAATGCAGCGGGTAATGGGTGCGTCCGCCTAGCCAATGAGTACTTTTGCTAAGTCTACGGTAGACATGTGAATTGTTAAGGTTACTACTTTACACGGGTTTGGCTGGTCTTATCTAGATTTCCCCTAATAGAACTAGAAACGGTATGGTAACAACATGCCGTAATAAATATTTGCGAAGGCTGAAAGTTAATCCGGTGGTGGTCATGTGTTCAGGGTTACGATCACAAGGCACCAAAAGATATGCGAATTAGCTACCAAGACCCGCCGCTTTTCAAACTACATAAGTCAAAAAAGCCTTACTCCTTATCATGGTTGATTGATTCCTTCGAAAGCCGTTCTGTTCGTTTGAGGTGACACAAGATATATCTAAAAACCGACTTAGTCTTTCCGTTATGAAGGAGGCCAGCAGCTTATGAGGCACACTTTTTTTTAAATGCCGCATCACAAAGTAGATGGGTTGGAGCTCCCTGTAGCTTTCGGATGGCTCAGAGGCTATAGCCTTTGACCACTGGGCAAAAAGGACGCCCTATGTATAAAGATAAATGAAGTGATTATTTCATAATAAATTGCACGTCGATATCTGTCTGCTGGCTCGCTCAATTAGTAAATGAAGATAAAGAGTATACGTCATAATTGTTGCATTATGCCATAATCTCGAAAAATTGTACTACGTTAACGTACCGTACGTAATATGTTAGTGCATGGGTGTAGTCAATAGTCTTACCATTCTATAAATTCCTGTTTGTAATCTACAGTGACATTTTGCAAAGGTAATTTATGGGAGCTGGGGCAACATTTACAGAAGGCAAATTACAAAACAATGTAAAAATACATTTACAATAAATTAGTACGAATATATTCAACAGCGGCATTTCTGATATTATCTGACAAACCAGATATTGCGCGTTCCCAGTGCCTATGTAATTAGCTCCTGTATCTTTTGAAAAGTGGAGAATTTTACATTTGATCCCACTACTAATAAACAAGTTCACAGTGAGGAAAATGCTACGGCACATAGAGTCAGATTAATTTTAGTTTAACTTTACATTGTGTCAATTCACTGCTTAATTACGTTTGTTTAACATGAATAATACGCCGCACATATTTCCGGAATTGCTCGCTATAGCGACAATGGTAATACTACTAATAGAAGGGGGTTTGTTATCACAGGCGTTTCCACAGGAATCCTTACAGAAGATTCAAGTTCCATGCGAACGCAGAAGCTTGCTTTTTTTTTTTTATCTCGCTTATAGAGGATACTGTCCCATTAGTTTACTAAGGATCTTTTAGAATAGTGCCCATAACACATACCGATTATTAATGTAGTTGTAGTAAATTAGTCAAATTTTACTTTGCTGATAACAGAGTACCTCAGCAAGGCTTTTGGGTGACAAGTCGTAGCTTTAAGTTGCACTGACTAATAACTGACTGTGACGACACCTGAGACCTATACCAATTTTCCCGTCGGTTTTCTTTTTAGGTTAGGCTTGGTCGGCCGCACAGATGTTAGATGAGGCAATATATAAACGTCTAGGGTCAGCATCATCAATGTTTATGTCCCCTGACGAATTGACTTTTCGCTAAATTGAAGGAAGCAAGGGTTATTGGATAGGTAGTGCGTCGTGTCTGGCCACGTTACGTTCAAAACAGAGTTAACAGCCTCGGAAGAGCGGACCCGTAACATGTAGCTTTTATGAATCAAACGAGCTGTGACATGTAGGGCTATTAAATATCCTAGAAAACCCATTCTAGACCTACAATAGTATTGCATTTCATGCAGGATAAGCGAATCGTAAAAATAAGCAAACGACAAGCAGGCCAGATGATATACTCAGAGAACATATTATATGTAGTGTTCAGCAGCTTATTTCATCAAATATTCGCTGTATGCAATAGCACACTTTTTGCAAAGCTATGTGCTTGTGCTGTTTGTAAATTCGCTATAGACTTTGAGAGCATGCTAAAGTCTTTTTTGCTGTACAGAAGAGTAGCACGGACTATGCAAGGCGGTACGTTTGATGTTGAAGGCTATATTGAATACAATCGATGTGAGCTAATACAGGTGTAATTTGTGGTGTTGCTTGAAATATATACCCAAAAACGACACAAGGCGGAGCTAAAATATTCTAGATCTGATATTGGCGAAATGTTTGCAACACGCTACAGGCAACATTACTTTTTCAAACAAAAAATGCAAATGACTGGCTAGCCATATGACTAATATTCGCTTCGCAAGTAGGTACCCGTATGTGCTGCTCATTTGAGAGACTGGTTAAAGAATTAAATATACGTCAGTCATATATATATAGGCCCTTAGCAAAGCGACTTTTGTCTGGGATGCTGTTGCAAGGCTTATCTATTAGTATTTACGGAAACTACAAATGTACCTTAACTGGAAGAATAACCCTAATTGCAGCCTTTTTGGGCGTAAAACGCGCCTACAATTTCGGGAACAGGATGAAACAGCCAGAAATTTTGATTACCGGATTGGGTGACCCGTGGATAGGCCTTCCTGTAGAGCCGTTTGACTACAGTCATATTTTCATTGAAATAGCAAGAGTTGACACCTGTCAGTTGAAATCATGTTCCTAAGTTTCATTTGGTAATTAATGCCGATGTAGAAGAAATTTAAATATGACCTATTTATTGTCACTAATATGATATGGATATAGTGCTAGAAGAAAGGTAACAACGTTCATGGGACTGGTAGAATGAGCAAGAGAACCTTTACAAAGTTAGAGGAATATATTTGAGCTCATAAAACGAAGAGTGCGTGTATCTACAAATGAAATACTAATTGATACTGACACTTTCTTTTTCTAAAAGTATCGAAAAAGCTTGTATTAGAGGGTAGAAATTATATAGACGCCAATGATATGTTATTAAAGTAAAGAATTACAGAAAATCATGGTATACATACATATATATATATATATATATATATACCATGTATGTGAGAGTAACATATATTAATGCATTAGTAGTAATCGCAGAGTAACTATCCTTTGTTTGAGTGTAAATTTTGAAACGTTTACCCTCAAACATAAAGAAGCTGTCCGTTACACTATTGGAGTCAGTTTGTAGAAAGAAAATTGTGTGTACAGGTTTTAGAAGAGCTTTACACATAATTTGAAGCTGATAACATAGCAGCAGAAACACAAAGTAATCAGCACGTAGCGTCATCTTCTTCACTTCTTAAAAAAACATGTTCTTTATGCGGATTAACAAAGTGAGTTAACAGTAGACGTTGCCCCTCATGCTAGTAGCACTTCAACAGTAGTTAACAAGTAAGCCAATGAGAAACGAAATCTCGAATTCCGAAATGTCTTTACGAGAGTATGGTGGAGCTCACATACATGAGGTCAATATATACAATATAAATTATACACATTAACTAGATGCACGTAAACAAATTTTTATCTACAATAGCTTTTTAAATAGTTTTAGCAAATTATTTAGTACTTCGAACTATTCCGAACTATAAAAGTATTCTGAGCGATAACCATCTGCTGCTACTGCTGCTGCTGCTACTAACGATTAGTAAAGTAAACAATCAAAGTGTTTTTAACCGCGACTGACACTGCCTTTACTCCTTGCATCTTTAATTACCCAGTATTTAAACTGCGAAATACTACTACGCGGGTCATACAGCAGAAAGCTTTCAGCCTAGCTGGGCCTATTTCAATTTATCGCCAAAATCTGATACATATTACTTTATGCCGTGCCGCTCATACCATTAGCGGTTTGGTATCCAGTCTCTAATTGTATCAGTAGGATATGGACGTACGATAATTGTGGACTCATGGTTGAAAAGGTGTGCAAGACGTGTTGTTTGTTATAATGGTTCCGGCCGCCACCAATATCCGCGTATTTTTATTAAGGTTATGACCGCCACCATTAATACGCAAGTGTTCATTTACGCGTAAGAGTCGGTACACGTAATGCATGGTCACGGTCGCTATCACGATTAAGCTAAGTGGGATTAAAACCAAAAAAAAAAAGCTACTCATACATAAAATCCCGTTGGGTCTCCAGATGAATTAAATTCACGCTACCATTAGCTTAATGCGGTGCAGAGCGTACTACCATCTACCCTGGCGAACAAAGACAAATACAAAAATGTAATAAAGAAGCTGCCGCTAAACTATATATCCTATTTTTTTTTTAGATATGTTGTGTCTGCCAAGCTGTTACAATTGTATCATTCAGCGGAAGTACAACGAACCATATATCTAAACTTTCCTAGTATCCTGAGGATACCTTTTCTGCCGCTTGCCACGACGTCGCATCATTAACGCATACGACGAAAATTTCACCGGATATGAAATGTGCGGTTGATTGATTGTTTTAATCGTTAGCCATGCATATACAACAAATAGCGATTTTTAACGAAGTTGAGTATTGTACCATTTACAGAAAATTTCGGATACATCATATATTATATATATATACACAACACGACGGTTTGTGTGGGGTTATCGCCATGAAATCTTATTAGGGTCACATACGCGAAGCCACTATTTGCAACACACACAATATAAATTAACTAAATACAAGCAGATTACAATAGCCTTTACAACAATTTTATCCAATATAGTTCCAATTATATTTTTATCAGAACAGTTTGCAGTTATTCAAAGTCCGCACAATTCAAATCGGCCAATCTTCATACGCCTTGGCCATATATGGTCCCTATTCTGCCACATATTATTTCTCATTATATGCAATCTAGGAATATTTTCCTGCAAAAATGACCGTCTTTGTAAGGCATAAAGAAAGTATGTTTTGTAGAGGAAAGCTGATGAGCGGTGTTGATTACCATTTTAATTAGTACCGTTCCAATAGATGTCGAAACGTATTTTTCATCGACAAAGGCTAAACGCCCGACTCAGGTCACTAGCTCTTTAAAAGCGGTATTAACGACCAAATACACGTTCCTTTTCAAACGTCGAATGTCGGCCTCACGCAGAGTTTAGTTCTCATGTTGAAGGAGCTTGTTGTAATGACAGACCTACACTTAAATGATAGGCATCACTTCAGTTCGCTCACAGTCTATTTCGGTACGAATTAACAATGGGATACGTTTCCAAAAGAGTCTTTAGATAATCATTACGCTTAGCTATTAATGTCGAAGGTTCCTTTTTTATAAATTCCTGCTGAATTTGCAAGAGCTTATCATGAACACGTGCTATTTTTACGAAAACATGAATACTGTCGACAACAGCTTGTTATGGTCTCAGTCCAAGATTACAGTTGTACCGTTTAGAGGCTGCGTTTTATGCACACAAATTCATCGATGTACGCGTTTGCGTCACTTATCGAAATTTTGGCTTTCATCTTCAGCTGTTTTGCCTAAAGTTTCATATGCGTTATATTTGCTGTGTTCTCTCACGACGTCCAGGAAGATGCACAGCATAAGTTATGAATATGTACAAAATTTGTCAGTCATCTCATGGCCAGGTGGGTTCCGTCTTTTTTTTTTTTTTTTTTATCACCGACTGGCTGTCCACTTCTATACTGGAGAGGTGTTCTACAGACAATCCAAACCTTTATGAAAACGTAATTATTATCGCCGGGAGATCCTCGGCCCTTCCCTTTTCATGAGTCCACACTTGAACAAAAGTGAGTGCTCAACAACCAATAACTACGGCCTCAAATGTCCTACAAAAAAAAAGACAACGCACTCGCCCTTCAAAAAACTGAGCAGCTCCGTGTTCAACCTCTTCACGGTAGTATCGCAGTCATATCCTGTCATTTGAACGATGCTCTTGGGTTTTAACAGGGCTTGCACATCGCCTTCGCCTAGATCTAGCAAATAAGGGTAAGTCTCGTGAGCAAATGGCAGACACCGCCACATTCTCATCGAAACTCAAAAACTTTGACTCAGTCGAATATATTTTCATATGGTATTTCTCATACCGCTTCGTAAGTGGCGACAGAAACCATAATGACGTTTGGTAATAGCACATACTCCAGTGTTATTGGATTTCTAAAAATACCAGTTGTTGCCAATGTGATATTTACTAGCTGGAAGTATGAGGAAATTCAACTCGGTAACAAATGGTCGCCCTGAATTATCCCTAATACAACTTGAAGTTGAAATGTGAAAAACCAGTGCAAGGTATTTCAGTCACTTCCATGCCCCTTATCTTGCACTGTCGCATCTTAGAGGCTTTATTTTTTAACGCTTCAACATTACTCATATTGCCTAAACGATTAACCTAAGTGTTGCAAAGTGTTTGAATCGTAACTGGTTAACAACAAAATAAAAGTCCACAAAGATGTCATCGCTGATTGCATAATTTACGCAGATTTTACATTCGCGCCTATACGAATAGCGATGGTGGCATATCGGCACCTAGCAGGCAGTGAAAACTTGTTTCTACGCCCAGCGCAACAAGCTGTATCTTGTTATTAGTAAAAGAACGATAAATTGATAACTAAAACTTTGATATGAGATAGCGTCAATAATACAGTAAACAGGTTAGTTTTTCGTAATCATCGAAAGCAGTCGCGAGTCTTGTGCGAGAAAGATTAAGCAACGTTATCGATAGTCGCCCATGCTAACACAAAGCATGGCGATCGGAACTCATGTGATGCCACCTTAAATCAGCCTCACCGTACGCTTTAATCGTTAAAAAATCGCCAACGTATTGCAGCGTTAAGGCTTTAAAATAGGAAACATTTTCTTCCCTGAAGCAGTACGTTAGCGTCGACTGATTGAGCCTGCAACCATACTAATTTATGCGAACGTGTCATGTCTCATCCTATGATCAGACCATTTTTACGTATATCTTTCCGTAGTTCGAAATAGCACTACGAAAGGTGCTGTTTTTGGCGATGTGCCTCAAATGATTGCTGACTGAGTAGCACAAATTTTCTTTCACAAGAGATTGGTTTATCGCAACGCTTCTTATATAACGCGTTTTTTAAACACTTTACATAACTTGTATCTATTTGAGCAGGGCACATAAATTTCTCGGACTCTAACCGGTATCTGTAACGGTTACGTCACGCTTATTTTTTTCGTAAAAGTCTTCGAAATTCACATGACTTAGGAACAAGTCGTAGGTTAGGAACAACCCATAAGAATACAGTTATCGCTTTAAATACGACCACGTAAGGGACGACCGCTGCACAAGTCTTGTACGTTCAATACAATAATGCATTGGCATATTTGTGCTCTAATATGTTACGATGCGCTTTCATGACTCTAACAGAATCTCAGGGAAATGAATGTGCTTGTTCCTAGGCTGTGAAATCAAAGTCACTAGCTTTAATTCGGTGCAAGTGTTGGCGGCTCAATTACTCAGGGTAGCATAGCATTAACTACTTGGTTTCTCCTGAATATGCTCTCGAAGTCACACGGAGAGTCGCTTCAGGTTGTGTTATTCTAACACAAAACAACATATATCCTAACTATGGATTTATGATGTTGGCGACAGAGGGGTCCGTACCACATTACGCGATTATGAACATCACAATGAGCTGCAGATACGGTAAGACCTTGATCAGCCAGCGCTGATCAGTCACACGAAATATATTGTGATACTTAATGTACTAGGCAGCGAAGAAATTCGTCCTAGGTCGTCGCTGTGCCCAATTATTAAGGGTCGAAAACGGCTATGGCACTGAGGGATTGAGCCCCCCATATGAGAAAAATGTTAGTGAACGCCATTTACACATGACTTTTATGCAAATATCGATCACTGGTAGTTATTTCTAAGCGGATTTGTATACATTTTTAAGAACTATTAATTATATTAAGAACTACTCTTATTTGAATGTTTGTCTTCTAAATCAGTAGGAAAAATATTTTGCGTATTATAATAAATGTAATCTAAATCCATTGCGTCTGAATAGATTAGACCTTCAAATTGTGTAAGCTAATATACACTCAAACTGACATTGTGACTTGACGGTCGTGTCATTTACGGCCATTGTGATTGTTATTACCATTATTACCATCGTCCTTGTTGCCGTTATTATTATAATTATTGCTTTGTATCATGCAGCTATGCTGCATATAAACACTTCGCCTGGTGGAATCCAAAAAAGCGAACGTTGCCGTTTTTCTATACGACCTATATCCCTTTTACAGGTATACGATGTCAACTGCTCCATGTCGTACGTGTCGAGTATTTTGGGCTATTCACTTCGTAGAATAAGTTTCATCGTCCCCAAATAGACTTCATAACTCTGATGAACGGTATCGCTGGGCTTGCTTTCGGTTCCACGCATACATTGCTGTCTATGAGAAATATACATACGAAACCTGTACTTGGCAAGGTGGTTGATACCTACTACAAAAAATTAACCTTTTTGTATTAGTTTTTTTTTTATATATATAGCATTATCTCAGCTGTTTTATTTTCTAAACAATTCTTATATGTATATTGCTTAAGCAATACTTTGTAATAGAGTATCCGGATCAATTTCAAAAACGAAGCTGCTTAAACGAAAAACGCGCACCATTTATTATGTATTGACTAAAACTTTCTGTATCTAGGTAACCATGTTGCCTTTCCCTCATGTGTGCCCAGGGCATGGGTTTTACCAATTCACATTAAAGTCTTTGAGAGCCTACTATGATTAATATTTGAGGGTTGATCTGAACGGACAATTTTGCATACTGCAACCTTATCTACGGTATGATTAATTACTCGATTTTTCTTATTTATCTCAAAAAAAATATTTAAAAAAAGGGGTGTGTGAGCATCGTTTCAGTCAGAAGTCGGTGAATATTCACACTTTAAATAAATATGCTATATTGATCCAGCTCAAATTTAAGGAAGTTCTTAATAGATTTCGAACTTTAAAAAATGCAGAGTTTTTGTATTTCAT
>NW_019214066.1:28170-61757 GCF_002532875.2 Varroa jacobsoni | reverse complement strand
TTTTGATTGTTTTATATTTCGATAAGTTTTAATACACATCAAAAGCATTATGTTAACATATTTAAAAAAAAAACTTTTAAAAATTCACTATGGAGCCATGGATCCGAACTATAATGCCGGAGTATACTGAAGTTATAATTACCACTTCTAAATGGTTTTGAGAAAGAACTAGTTTTGCGTACAGATGTTATAATTTCAGCATCACAAAAACTAGTCGATGTTGTTTCTAAGGCTACTAATGTTTTAGACATGATTCGTCCCTGAAGTCTGTTTCATAGTTGCAGAATTCTGATCGTATGTCTAGAATTATCTTCGATGATGGGGAATTCTTAGGATACTACTAGGTGAAGCTGCAGACCTCGTCTCGCGTCGGTTTTGTTCTTAAGCATGTCTTACTTTTACCTGTGTAGGGGTATGGGGTTAACTATATCTGTCATAAAACTAGTGGCCAGTTGTCCACTTGACTAACTGAGTGACACTTGACCACGTTGACCTAATA
The DNA here is from genome assembly GCF_002532875.2 of Varroa jacobsoni. Classification (NCBI taxonomy): domain Eukaryota; kingdom Metazoa; phylum Arthropoda; class Arachnida; order Mesostigmata; family Varroidae; genus Varroa; species Varroa jacobsoni. The sequence continues at coordinate 61,258 of NW_019214066.1, read as the reverse complement.
CCTTTTATTATGATACAGTTTAAAAATCACGTACCCCAGTTTTCGCAGAAATACACATTTGCGTATTTGATGGTGTATTAATCCAGCTCTAACTAGACGATGATGCGACGTTGTTTTAAATGCAGAACATTAAAAATAAACTACTGCACTTGGTTCACGACCGACAGAGTCAATATTACGTTCCATGGAAAAGAAGAAACTTTGTGCGTCTTTTTACTTATTGGCTCCAGCTTATGCGCAGATCTTCTCAAGATGAAAATCATCGCGCGAAAAATGACGATCTAGAAAAAAAAATAAGTCTTATAGCAAAAAAAGCAACCAGTCAGGATCGATGTGGGGACGGACGCTGCTGCAACGAATGCGTTGGTTTTGCTCGAGGCCTGCTTTGCCATGGATTCGTTTCACCAATCTGATTCGTTGATGGTCTAACATAAACTATAGTAGTACAAAAACCCTGCTTTTTCCAGCTACTTTATCGACCTATTTTAATGTTGATGAGTTTGATTTGCATTTCGCCTACTCAAATATAGCCTTCAATTGCAAGCCTATACCATTTTAGTTAGTACATTGCATATCTTATCAACTCGTTCTGAAAAGTTACCAAATTAGAATCGCTCCCCCGTTTGAGCGAAAGATGTATTTGTACAGCGAAATAATTTCAACAGATGTGGTGAATGATCCGTCAATAGCAAGCGATGTAATCAAGAATTACTTTTTTAGTGCCAAAAATTTAAATTACCAAAAATGGATCAATTTTCTCAGGTTAATATTGAACCTTCAGAAAGATCAGATATAAACCGTGGCGTTGGTTCATATCTGATCCATTTCGAAAAATCCTGATAAGACATACCATATTACATAGTGAAAACATCAAAAATCTAACGTAGTGGTTTAATGTTGCATCTATTTTGTAGAGTTTCAAAAAAACACAACTTTTGAATAAAAATATTTCGTGAACTCTTTACGGCTCCCAAGCAGTTCGCAAAAAGACGACCAATTTTTTTAAATTAACGCCACGTTATATGAAAAAATGTCTCCGAACCGAAGAACAGTATCCATCTAATCTATTCCATTTTGCGAGAGACTATTTCCAGCATTAAACTCTAGCAATCCCTAAAAAAATCAACCTGATCCGAGTACGTCAAGTAGTCAACACAAGGGTCACACAGATAGACGGATACTGACTTTTAGTAGTATATTAGGCGGACCCGCAGGCTTGCTTCCGCGCTTCCTTTTTCATTGACTCAACTTATCTATCCCTTAATCTAGCTTCATCAATATTACACTTAATGAACTAAAAGATAATCCACAGTTATTCCATTGCAATCATATTGTGTTACCCATTAGCCGCCGGCAGCTATTTGGACAGCCTGTCCTAGTATGTAGAATATTTAGTGTTCCTGACTGACTCGAGTTCCGAGACGCACGTGACTAGGTCCGAAAATCAAGTCGGCCTTTAGCACTAAACGCCTCAGTTATTAGAGAGCTAATCAACTGATTCTGCTGTACCAAGGCTTAAATTTGTCAAGAAAATTTAAACAACGTTTTATGCTTCTCATTCAAATATTCTATCTATACCGACGTCAAGTGTTTTGATTTCTTTCCACCAGAAGCAATTGCACATATTAAATCAACTGATAATGTAATAAACGTTTCGATATAAAATCATGATACGTTTCGGCTTGTCAATGAATAATGACACATGTTGAATGGAAACATGTTTGGGCATATTGATTATGTTCTTAGGACCAATATTTCAGAAATGCTTCATCTTTTGTCAAATTCCTATTTAACAATAAATATTTGCATCTATTGATGGGGCTTATATTTTTTTAAAATATAATAATATATATATATAAGGTGGTAATATGTTATAATGTGTAATAAAGTGGTATTTTTGTTAGAGTAAGTGCTTAAAATATATATAGATTATATTCTTCACAAAAACATTCAACTGAAAGGTTTCTCAACTTGTGCTGGAAATTACATTAAAAAAAAAGCGATTTTTGCGATTAGTAAATTAGTGAAAAAGGTTATTTTACCTAATTTTGCCTCTGGACAGTCACAGACACTTTAGAGCACTTTCTAAGCGTCATCTAAATGTCGTTCGTTTGTACGTACTATTTCGTGCGTCTTAACAAAGTTATATTGGAGTTTCTTGATACGTTTGTTCCTAAGTATTGTTGTGAAGAAAAGAGGTCGAAGTAGTGTAAAGTCTTGTTATACTCTATCAGCTTGCCCCGAAATTAGGTTAGCGCTTAATCGTTCTGGCCGTCGGCGATTGAGAGAGTCATGTTACGCGTCCACACGTGAAATGGGTGGGCTAGTTTGGCCGTCAACAAAATGACCACAAATAGATAACGAAACATACGTAGCATTTCGGTGGTGGCCATTGTCTAGTTCCAATATTTGTCGCCAAGGAGGAGCCCCTTCTAAGAGCAATATGATCTGTGCTGGTTACTTTCAATATGTTAAATGGTCTCGGACATAATTGAGCCAGAAATGCAGATAATAAATCTCGTTCCAACGGGGGTCAGCTCTGTAGATGAGGCCGACAACATTGGCCTGGTAGCATATTGGCTAGCGGGAAAATCTGGTTCCGTTTTATCCACCTGTTATTTGCGTATGTGTAACACGTCGGTACCTAGGTGTAGTTTTTTAGCAAACGCAGCTTACTGGTAAAGCGCCATGAATACAAAGAGCTTTGCAGACTTCCCGCAAATTTCAAAACCTTCTCGGAAAAACACTTGCCGTTCTTGGTATAAGTGCAAGTGAAACCGAACAGGAGAATCCTGTTTGTTAGGTGGGATTCTCACTAGTTCTGACACGCGCCTATCTCAGAGGGGCGAAGTTTATATGTTCGATAAGCAATGTCGTCGCACGATGTACGCTCCATGTACGGCCTGAGAAGTTTCCTCGAGCACTGAGTATCTATCGTGTATGCAAAACTAATTATGTGAAACGGACCAAGAATCATCATCGAGCTAGAGTAGAATGTAAACATGCGAAAGCCCTCTTTTTTGGAACTTCTTGGTTGCTCGATAGATGACATTGCCAAAGTTCCGCATGCAATGGCGTATGAAAATGTTTTTTAGCCGGTACATTCTTTCGATCTAGTCTGGCCAATCCTCAAACCGTTGGCCCTCGGAGAAGTGCCGACCAATATATGGCTACTACACGTTACAGGTTAGGAAGAGTGAAATATTGCTGAAAATGCGTCTTGTCTGAGGTGCGGCGTGCATCATTGGCCGTCTTCAAATGCTGAGGGAAATATGCACCGCTTCTTTTCTAGGGTTAGGTCACCATCATCGTCGACTGTGCTAGTGAGACTCCTATATGGCTTTGCTTAACGAAACTGTTGGTTGTATCAAACGTAATGTAAACTTCTCAATTTAATCTTCAGCGCTATATTGACAAATTACTGTTGATACAGGCAGCTTGTCTTCTGATAGTAATTAACTGCATCAGCTCGACTCATGATGTGATATACGTACTAGTAGAGTACTGTTAGTCTCCTGTTGTGAGATATTTGTAGCAACCGTTATCACCTAACGGGAGCAGGAGAACGTACTAAAATGGTTGTAGAATCGGTGTAATTCTGAAATTACCTGCAGTTAGCGGAACATTTGGACACAGTTTCGTCATTGGAAGTGTCTTGGTAAGACAACACGATGTGCCGAAGTGTTATAGAAGAGGTACCAAAGTCCTGAACAATAAGTCCTACCTTGTCAGCTGTTGGCGCCTAATATATGCTGTTGTGTGTGGCTAGAAGTTGTAGGTCGGGATCAATGATGATACGGGCTTCGCATATGGCGCGAATGCTCTTTTTTGCTATGGAAAGTTAGCGAACACAGGAGTTTGCCCGTTAAAGCACAGTCTCCAATAATTCGACGATGGTATGCAGTTTAAGACCCCCTGGCTGTAATGTGCAGCCGGCGTTCAATGACAGCCTGAGGGTCGAGGAAGTAGATCCGGAGAAAAAGCATGGCTCGCCATGTGCTAATACAAATGAAGCTATTTAAAGATAGAGGCCATCACTACCTGAAAGAGAAAATAATAACATAAATAGATTTTACGTTGCAGCTCGTTATTGTGCCAATTAGTTGTATGATTCGAAGCAAACCATCGAAAACTCGCTTTCGTCTCGATCAGTTTTTTCCGTCTATCCTCCCGCGACTTCCCCATCCGAAACTTGACTTGAATGATTCTGACTTTAGCATACAGAGATTCGCCGTGTTCGGCGAAGGAGGCACTCAAAGGAGAGCAAATGCGTAGTTTGTCCTCCTTTGAGTGCAACTGTCACTCTGCAAGTGTAAGCTCTACTTATCAGGATTTTTCTCTGCGCCATGCTATGCAAGTGCGTGGTCTTTGATTGCAACTTGAGCAGAAATGAGCGGCTATTTATATTCTTGAAAAACAAACCTAGCATCTGCATCCTTAAACTATAAAATACTGACTCCTATTTGTCAGTTCAGTCTTCTTTCAAGGTGTCTAAGCACTGTCTTTAAATTAGTTTTACCTCGTAGATCTAAAACGATCTGCTTCGCATACAAAGTTGCCAATGGATCCCTAATGTACTCTAGTAGGCATTGAAACGTTAAACGTTAACGTCACAGGTTAAATCGAAACAGACGACGTTTATTTGGATAGAGGTAATGGTGTTAATACATAACTATTTTGAATGAGTGTTTGACCGAACATATTTAGTTGATCTGTGTGATGGAAATCAGTAGATTGGATTCAAACTTTCCGAATGATTTGCCTGTGCGCCTTCTTTGCCACCGAATTTCTGTTGAAGTGCCTGCAGTGCTACCGCAGATATAGCTCGTATAAAAAATCTAGCTGAGTGATTCGGCTTGCTACGGCGCCCCCTACCGTTATCAGCTTTCAGTGTTTCTGGACGTTAGTAGGATCCTGCAGGTTGTGCCACCACTTTCAAAAATGCTTGATGTTCCTAGCGAATTTTGGCAGCTATTGAACAGTGAAGGCTTAACCGGTTGGAGTACCTTGAAATGGTACCGGCATTTTCTCTCTTTTTGCTGAATAATAATCTTCTCCGTTGTTTACTGCAGTGACTTCCTGTCTAATGCCTGACGACGCGGGTAAATTTGGTTGTGCAGCCTTACTGGTTTTGATTAAGTTTCTCGTGAATTTTCCTAAGTTTGGACGAGAACCTATGTCTTTGTCTCTTTACTAGCCTTCTCAGTCCATCTTGGCGCCGACTTCATTTGGTTTGAGCGGTTGAGCTAACATTCATTTATTTCATTACTCGCGGTCAAAAACTCAGCAATTTTTGTTTACTCCTTGACGATCCGTCCACGAGAAGTTTTCGACACTGCTTTTAGATTCGTTAATTTTGCAGGGCCCAACATATTGAAATACCTCGGCTATTACTGTTATTGGCTTAACACTGTGATTCATGTCCACGTCTCGATGCTGTTAGAGCAATAATGGACTAACGGGGTCGCGACCTCTGCCTTAAAAGCTTGTGCGACGAAACTGTTCAGAGCGACTATTGAGCCTCGACTATATGTATCTCCGATTATTACAGGAACGTCCAACGCGTACTGCGCCCAAAATTTAATGGTGGCTGCCTCAGTGTACCGATGACTTCAGTCCCATACTAAGAGCGTACATCCACGACGTATGAGTACTACGTCGCTGCAGCGGTCGACCGATAACCTAATGGTTGCGGTCGTCTATGTTCTCAGCAGTTTTGACACCAAACTATAACGAATCTACCGCCCAACTGCGCTTAACTGTGCTATCTATTATATGATAATTTCTTTTAACATACCACTGCATCGAGCATCCCGGCGATTACGGTGAAGATTGTGATCTCCTTGTTTATCGAAGCTCGGGACGGAAGGATCGCTCAGCAGACTCTTGGTACCACGCTTATTTCTTTTAGCCATAAGCGTTGTGGTGCCGGTTATCTCATCATAATTGTTGTTTATTTAACTTTCTTTTTGAAGTCTATATAGCAATTGTATGTAGATAAAAAGCGTTGATCTTCCTGTGGATTGGCTTCGTGTTAATACATTTATTCAGGACTATAATTATGGGGGTAACTTCGCTCCCGCAACGAGCTTCTGAGGACAAACGTTAATTAATTTGTCATATAATGATTTTACGGATTATCAAAAGACGCCACTGCCGCCTCATACCGAATGACGTAACTTGAAAAAGCACATTCTGCAGATCATGCTAAGTGCCTTGATGGCAAGCGTGTTGATCTTTGTCGAAAAGATTGATATCATTTAACTTTACTATGCCATCCGTGCAGCAAAGATGCGCCTTCTTACCTTTAAATAACGATGCTCTACTGTGACGGCACGTTTTGTTTATTAGCCCGACAATTTTCGATAAGAAATTGATTGGATTTTTACCTTATTGGGGAAGCTGTTGAGTAGCAATCAATAGAGCGTCATGGTGGTTGTGCAGGATGTGTTAAGCAATGATCGTTAACCTCGTGCTTTATTTTGGAATACGTAATCCACGGGTTGTGGGTTAATCAATCGTGGTCGGGTCGTGGGTGACGGTTATCGACGGGTACGTCAAGAGACTACGTATCTCGTAACGTGTGAAGGTCCCTTCGCCCAGTAAGACTCCATTTGGTGTTCGACTTCTGTAGTAGATCGAAGTCAAGAATAGAGGAACATCGGTCGAGGTGGCCCGGACGTTGACCATGAAACTTGTCCGCGTTCAGGAAGTGTTCAGAAAGGCCATGAGGATCTCAGATAATGAGAAAGAAGCTAAAGCCAATCCTTTTCGATTAAAGCCAAAAGTATTCATCCGATCAGCTTCTGCACCGCTCTTCTCAGCGCGGAATTATGCTGACTATGAAAAAATTAAATTCGTCTGTGTCAAGTGGCCGATTCTGTTCGGACAAGAATTTTAGTAATGATAAATAAGTCAACTAAAGCGCTAATCATATTCAAGGCTAACGTTAAGCAGCTATTATCTTTTTTTTTATATTCTTCTCACTATTATATAAAAGGTTCTTTAAATATTTTAATTTTATGGGTCCTCGAAAATACTGTTTGGTTTGTTTTGGACCTACTTCTATGATGTTTTCTAGTTGAATCAGGCATAGAGGCAACATCCTTAAGCTTCGCGCCTTCAATTCTAGGCAGTGTATACATGAATTAACGTAGTTAAGTGTTTGTAGACAATAAAAGCTATTTTCGAAAATTTAATTAGAGAAAGCTACGGACGCCGACTTTTGCAGGTTTTCTTCCCTCTCCAAGAAAAACTTACCATGCGACTAAAGGTAACGTATCATTGATTATGATTCAATGCGGAATTTCTAAAGCGGTTATTTTTGTAAATTATGAATTGTCATAGCAAAGCCCTATTGCACCGCAAGTTAACATTATAGATTTGACCCTCTTCTGAAAAAGTGAAAGCAATCTCCGTAGACATGAAAATATAGCCTTTAAATGAACTACTTGTAATTTTACGACGATTAAATGATTACATAGGTGAGTCATTTCAGAGTTTATATATAATAGGTGGACACTATTAGTTGTAGTTTATGATGCGGCAGTCCAGATGTTTCAGATTCACAGATTCAAAACTGTTGAATAATGCTGTAGGGAAATACGTACCATCGGCGTCGTCCGTTACTCGATTAAACCAGTGATATTCCTTGAGATTTATGCAGAATCGTTTAATGAAAGTATTGTTTAGACTCCAGATTATTCTATTAACCGTAATTCATATTTTTCTGGTGAAAATGTCCATTTGGATTTTCGATGTCGATGGGTAGATAAAGTAGAAATACCACAGGATTCCTAGTAGATATTGGGAGCATTGAGCGTCAAGGTCATTTAGTCGCATGTTTATGACTTGATTATATACTTTGCCTCCCCAGGTATGAGTTTTTTTAATACAGGGGTATTCAATATCGGCATCGCTATTTCTTTGACTACTAGTAGCAGTTGGCGGAATGGAAGAGATTAGGACTCATGCAAAGGGTTAATCTTTACTGCGCATATCACGAAAAATCCAATCAACGGCTTCACGGTTTTTTTTTTGTATAACCATGAGACATTCGTCCCAGGCAAAAAGTGCCATCGTATGAAGCTTTACATTGCATACTGTGGTCTTTTTGCCGCGAATGGGAACTGAGTCAAAAGTGCGCAGTGCAGCCTTTACCTATTAGAGTTGACGCGGTTCTTAATAATGCTGCCGCGATGGCCGCTTCGTTGGCTTTCCGTGCTTTGAGTAGGATCAGATTGGTACTGAAGATTTTACCTGTTCCTGCTGGAGCGTCCACAAAAATTACTTGGGCGTTGCCTTCCTTAAATAACTTCAAACCCCACTGTAGAGATTTCTTCGTTGCCTGTTAAAAAAAATGATTGTTCTATTGCGATTTTGTTCTGTTCCGTAATGTCGTATTGGAATTCTTCATGGAACTTCAGTGTCTTCGTTTCTTGATGTTGGTATTTGGGAGGGGGGGGGTCACACATTGGTATAATTTCTTCTTAAGGTCCTTAATTTGATCTAAGATATCCATGAGCTTTTATAATGATGGATGTCAGCAATGGAGAGAGTCATCTTACCCTTTTAACAGCCGGTTTTTGTAACATTAGTCATAATGTTTAACGGGTTGGCACCTTTTTCCGTTATTAATATATCAGTAAGTGCTTTCTAATGCTTGAGGCATGTGGATCTGTTTGGCATACTCCACAATTTCCTGCTAGTGATCATCTTCAAAACGTAGTTTTGTTGTGTTTTCAGTAAGTTAAATGATGTGTGAATAAATTTAAGTAACTGATCTCCCCTAACGTAGACAGTAATTTTTTTTTGTTATCCCAGGTATAGAATTCCGGTACATCAACGCAATCAATGTCTTCCGTAATTCTTCGTGGTTACTTAGCAATAAGTTGCATAGAGGTATTGACACCTTTTTTTGAACCTACGAAACTGCATTTCGATATAACCTCGAATTTCTTCAGTGACTTATGAAGCAATCTTTTTAAACAATCTGGCCATTCTTCCGGTTACTAGCCTTGACTGAAACGACTTGCAATTTCTGGCGATCCATTGCGCCTTATTGTCAGGGAAGGTGGTATAGTCCCTTACATACGAATGTACATCATGGTGTCTTGTCGAAGTTTTGTGATATATCTTGGTCCACTTTTGAATAAAAATTACAGGATAAAAGTTTGCCAATCCTTTCTTGGCATTTATAGCGTCTGTGAGTCCTATACGTAGTCGATCCTAGGCTTTTGATTATGTTAAATATAGAACAGAATTTCAGATTATCCTTCTGGAACATCGGCCAAGTATTGTTGAAAGAAACGGCCTGCTTACAAGAAATGATTAAATTGACCTTTACGATCTATAATAATATCGCAGTGGGGTTACTATTATGTTCCCCGTTATGTGCAGCTTAGCTACTTCCGCTTAGTGGAAACAGTAGTGCATACTCTAAGATCGATGCAATTTGTATATGAATAGTAAATTGGTCGTTTGTCTGTTTTAATTGTCTTGCTCGTGGTGATAGTCTCGATAAAGACAATGTGTCGTGGCAGTACTGTTGCATTTTCAGCAATAATTTTTGCTTCGTCACCTCCTTGGTCATTAAACGTTTTCTGTGCTTGCGTAGTTGTCGTCGGTCTAGATCAATAATGGCGCACGGGTCTCGCAAATCTTTACTTTTGTTAGGTGCCGAATGGAACGATAGTTTTTTTTTCTAAGTACTTCTAGGTTTCCAACAATGGTCCGAAACTTTGAACAACTTTGTAAACAGCGTTTAGACCTTATGGACCCATTTGATACATTTGAAGAGATTGACATACCTCGTCTTTTTGTGTTATGAGTGATATGCTTCTGTAATAAGCAGCATCTTAAACAATTATAAAAAATTGTTTGTTCTTTTGGGGGGACAACATTCATTAGGGACAGTGAAAAAAGCCATTTTAAACATAACATTGTATTGTTTGATATTTTTTTCGGAAGGCTTTTGCTGATGGTGTGATGCTTGTACATCGTTTGTCTAGTTCTGTAAGCAATTGTACATAGTTTAATTTTTTTTTTGCATACAGCAAGATCGTTCTATTTCTTCTTCAAAAAGAGTATAATCTATGAAAACGGTTAATTTTATTCAACCTATCTACTAAAACGTTGGTTTATTTGCCTTAACTTGCGGATTTTAATATTAGTTCAGCGCCGCTCATTTCCGTCGTGTGCTGTCTTATTGTACCGCATCAGCATAATTGTATGTCTATTGTTCAGTCGGACAAATGGATACAGAGTTTTAGTTATCTAGTAGATTAATAGAAAGATACGTAGCATATTGCTGGATCGAGGCCAACACACCTTCAGGCTCTAACGCCCAATGATACTACTATCAGGAGAACAATTACCTTCTTGAAAAAATTTCAACAGCGGCTTTATTTTTGTGAAACCTCACAAGGTAAAAAAAATTTTTAAAAGTATTTTTTCTCCATGAGGTTGAGTGTGTACGGTAGGTGATAAGCTCTAAACTACAATTTAAAATTTCTGGAAAATATCGGTGCTTTCACATTGATTTGCCTATCACTAGTAATATTTATATAGCGGTTGAAAAGCTTAGACCAGTTTCATCTCAGGGTGGCGAAATTATCGCAAGGGATAAGGTAGTAATAGTAGGACAGTTAATTGCCTGGTCACAAAGGTCAGAATTGTACATAGTAACGCTACTAGTGTAGGTCTACACAGATACGCACTCAAAAAAAAGCAGAAATTTATCAAGGATTGAAGACAGCTTCTCAACTCTAGTTGAGACTTATTGTAGGATTTTCATAAAGAGCTGCTTTTGGTAGAGCCCACTAGTTTTAGGCAGTATTCTTGTACTGCAACATTCTTCGTTCATTTGCGTTCGCAAGTAGGTTTAGCAATGAATTATTGTAATAACCAAACAACGCATGTTTTAATGAGGCCGGTCCAGAATTTTAATCCTGGTCTCTTGATTGATGGTCCGATTTAGAATTTTAACATTGCGCGATTATGTACCTTAATATAGAGATGGCTTACCTATTACTAGTAGCAGCCTAACTTTATGTTTAAGAAAGAGTTCATTCGATCGTATTCATCTGCAACATAAACAATGCATCTACTACAGAGGTAACGCACTGTAATCCACATGCAAAGCCAAACAACAAATTTCCTTAAACTGAAATACAGGGCTGGTCCGAGAGCAAACTATTAGATTGAAATATACAAACGAGTCGAGATTAACGTTGGGAAACGTAGATTTGAAATGTGGTTTCCAAACGGTACAATGGTAACGTGTTCGCCTACTAAGCTTAAAAAGGTAGTCGCTTGAGTTTGAAACCAGGGGTAGATAATTTTGTACTGAAAACGCACCATCTGAAGTAATGTGTAATGCTAATATAGGACGCCTTCGAATACGATAAAAATTAAATTGGAAACTTACTTTTCGTAAGTATTCGTACCCTTTGGTTGCCTAGATTACACCTATCTTGTAAATGTTACTCTAGTTTTGTTTTTCCTTTTTCTTTATCTGTAAATGCTTGTAAATATATGGTTTATAAGAGCCGTGGCAGAGCTCGTACTATAGTGAACCGCATTAGGCAAGTTCGTCGGTGAGCGGCTTAAGCAAATGCACAGATTTTGAGCTCAGAAGCTAATCTCTCAATGAGACCAAGATTTTTCATGAGTTAATCCCTCTAAGATTACGCTTGTCATGAACAAAAACAGCACAGCTATGTTTCCAGTACTCTACTTTCGCTTGTGTGCATGTCAGTGCCACTAGCGCTTTCGCTAGGAATCGAGACGACTAAAACGGAAGACAATGTAGCCTGTCAACCAAATAAGGTTGCTTGTGTAGGAGACGGCGACAAGACTTCCCTTATGAGTAAGGGAAGCGCTCCTAAAGGGGCCGAAATGAGTAGTGACTAAGGTTATCTGGCAAGGCCTTACAATTTATTCGGCTTTTTCAGATATTAGCACTGAGTATACGATGTTTGTCCTTTGCGTTGTTCTAAGCTGACTATTCTGGTATGTAGAGTTCACTGGACGGTAATTATGAATGCAAACGGATCAATCGAGTTACTACAAATATTTTGCGCAGTTTTTTAGATCAGGCTTTTATAAAGGAACTTCGGTGGAATTTGAAGCCAAATAACTTTTGAATTAGCTAAGCAAAGATGTTTTCAATATAAGTTAGAGGTGGTTGATTTTTTATACATTTCCCGGCGATTTGGCGGCTTATTGTGAGCTATATACCTACCATTCGCCTTACTGTACTTAACTTCTCCGTTTATGGCTTCTCGGAGTGGATTGGTATTAAAACATGCTTGCTTACTAGTTGCCTTATTTCAGGAATAAAAAGCCCCATAATCACACGAGCTTAGATCGGATGAATAAGCGGATTGATGCTAATGTTGAATATTCCTTTGCTCCAGAAAGTAATTGAAACATAGCAATGAGGTCTGACGTTGCCATCAAATAATCAGGCTGCGCACTTTCAATTGCCGTCGTAACGGTCCATGAGCTTCTTGAGGAGCCCAAGAGCTGCATTTATGGTTTTCTTTGCGGCGAGCCTTTTACGGTAGCAAATGCTCCTGATGTCTATTGCGAGCACTACCGCCATTTCGTATTCGCACCTAGTCAACACCGTTACCGAATTTGATACTTCTTCAGACCGATTCCATTCACTCGCTTGGGTTCTTTCTGATTGGCTGTAGAGATTGAACCATACCTCGCCTATGGCGATCGTATGCTCCACGCGAGGTTTTTGTTGATTAAGGTTCCACAAGTTGTAAGCGGAATAAACCACACGATTTTTCAGCTGGCTGGAAATCAATTAATGAGAAAGCCATTTTTACTCAGTTTCCATATTTTCAATGTATGTGTTATAATCCCCTAATAGGTTGCGCTCAAAATTACTTTCTACATATTAAATACAGAAAGTTTTAACTGACAGAGCTCTTAGACTCTAAATTTAGCTTTCATGAAAAGTCTTCTCGATTGTGGTTATGCGTTCTTATCTTTCACGTCCTCATATCTGGTTACTTCTTCGTTAATCTTCAAAACTCCAGTCTCCGCTATTCAGACGTTTGCAACATTTACATACTATGCTTCTGCTTAAGGCCTCTGCCTAATGGCTTCACTACTCTTCGACAAATTTTGTAGTGCTATAGCTTTCGAAAAAATGCTAGTTGACCACCCAGCCTATATTTCCAGGACTAAACGGTGTTTTTCCTTTTAAAATCATACTTCCTGGGATAAACACCCGTTTTCACACACCTGTTACAAGGAGCATTTATTAAAAAAATATTCGTCTTCAAGCGGAATGTAATTCAAAAGGAAATAACTTTCAAAATCCACCGGATTCGCTTGTAACATCCTAATATAATTGTAACAGAGGAAACAATATATTGCTCTATGTATAAATACACGTCTGGGTTTATATAAGCTTACACTTACGGTTGTGAAGTACACGTTCTTGCTAGCGAACGAGCATGCTAAGCCATCATTTTAGTGGCAGCATCCAGATGCCCGGTAATATGGTCGAAATCACAAGAAAGTTGCTTGAACGGCTGGCTGTTTGGAAGTGGGCTCCGGCGATGCTATATTGAGGAATATGGGCGGCTTGTAAAGTACGGAGACCATCGGACCAAGGCTTGAGGTGGAGGTGCGTCAATATTTGCAAAGAAGTGTTTTCGCTTCGTTCCGTTTCACAATCTGTGTAGGTGAGATGCGAAAAAGCTTTAAGGAGGATAAGCGCTTTTACATGGAAGAGACCGGCTTGCTGGAACAACTCTTTTGTCGCTATAGGAAAACTGGCAGCGAGTTTGTGAATGCCAAACGGCTTCTGCTAAATCAACTGGGTGTGGAACTGGAGTTTAAAGTGTTCCTGGGTACCGTTCAACGAATGACGAAATCAGCAACTTTTGCTAAGTTTCTTACTGCGGAACTTCCTACGTTGAGTTAGAGGCTATGTCGTAGAAGACACTCGCCGGACGGAGCGTTTTAAGCGAACTGGATTAGTTGCGCAATATGTGGGTTCCATCTGGCTGACCAACTGACGTTAGGAGCAAGGCAGTTCTAAGACCACCAGTTCAATACTAACCTCTACGATAATGCTGATTTCGTGGCACATAAATAGACAAATTGTAGATGACAGCAGAAATCGGTGCACGGTAAGAAGTTTGAAAAGTGTACGGCCTTTCACTCAAGCAAGGCACTATCTTTTGTTTCGGTTGAAAGAAATTACTCGTACTTAGGGGCAGTCGAGTTAGGGTTTGAAAATGCCGCTGGACAAGCATACTATGAGATTACGGAAAGCTCCAAGGGAGCAATGTAAAATTGCTGGGTTCGTATAGTATCGGCCGCAAAACAAGGACATTTTGCCCGATAAGCGTAGCCGAATTGTAACGGAGGAAATAATACATCTGTGTCTATATAGGAATAAAACAAGTGGATGCCAGTCAACGATTAAGCTAAGCCAGCTCGCTTTCATATATATACACACCAAAGAATTGTCCACGAAAAGCAACCGCGAACGACTCCACTGGTTTGTTGACGATTTCGAGGCATGTGCTTGTTAGCAGTAGAAGTATATTTCAGCCAATAAGCAGACTTTGAGTATGGTTCCTACCAGCATACGTCTCCTAAGAAAATATATTTGCCGCTCAAGAAGTACATCTGCGTGTTCTACTAAATGTTGAAAAGGATAAATAGCAAAAGTGCTTAAAAGAAGACGTGTGCGTTTTGGCAAAATGTACGTCACTAAATAAATTAGGGTTGTCGCCTTGAGAAGGAGTATGTTCTAAAATGAGCGTACATGGCCGCCGTACAGCTTAGATTTAAATTCACTGGATTACATGTATAAAGCCTTACTGAAAGAGATTCCGATATATATCGATACAATAACGTGAATTCTCTTAATCGCGCTAGAAACACGCTCGCATGTTTGCAGAAAGAACACTTAAAACAAATCCTGAATTGAGACTAGTTGCAGTGAGGATGGCTACACTAAACAAATGCGACCGTCGGAATGGCAGTTTTAGCAGAGACAATTTTTTTTGCATACAATCTAAGAAACAAACATAAGCAAACGTTCGGATTCAGTTTGACCGCGCTGTACATATATATACATATATATATATATATATATGTCTAAAGAAGTAGGTTTCTTCAGCTCCAATCGATTTCTTTGCAAGAAGTTTTGCATTCTTTGCATTTTGAAGTTGGCACAATTTTTCCCGGGAAGACGTGACCCCAATATGTTTGCCCCAATACAATGCACGTTTATTCTCTTGAACTGGCTGCTCCTTTTTAAGACAACCAGGCTGATCAATGTACGAGGCTAGAACAAGCAAGATGCAATAGTTGTAAGGCTATTATGCTGCATAGGCGACTATGCCTCATTTGTCCCAGTCGAACACTTATGAGAAACCTGTGAAGCTATGAACAGTATGCTAAAGCTGTGATGAAGCTGACTGGCGAAATATTTTTCCCGATAATTTAGAGTTAATTTTGTTGGAAGTAGGCCGATCGCAGCAACTTTTTTGTTATTTGCCAGGTCTGAAAACAATACTGAACCAGCGTTCACAAATCCCATAATAACCACCAGTACTGTCCGCGCTGATGTATGATCAGTGCGAAGATTGTGTTTAAAAGTAAAACGGGTTTAATAGCAACAGGAAGACAATGCCTGCAGATGGCGCTTTGCTCTATAACTACTATGTTTTAAATAGCGGTTTTGTCCGACCCAAGTCAGCTTCTTAGCGTGAACGCCTTAGACTGATTTTTTCGAAGTCTGTACGGTTACGTCCTGGGAAGAGCAGTGCGCATATCTCGACTTTCGAAAAAAATGGGTTTCTTTATAAAGCATAACGTAAATTCAATTGGTTGTGTACGAATGATAACTGCCTTCTTATTTTCCACGTTTGAAAACACGCCGCGGTACCGTTAAAAAACATGACAGCGCGCAGCAGCATTTTCCGCGCTCATATATATCTTCTATCATTATATGTGTAATTTCATCTTCATTCATTGGACATACTTCTGCTCCTAGAGGAAGGGGCTGTTCGCTAATCTATAACGTTAGGCTAACCTGTTGCAAAAACAGGATGTAACACCTGTCAAACACTAACAAATCTTTTGAAAGCGAGATACTGTGTTCGTTTGCCTAAATTGTGCTGCATTTGAGTGCCGAGACCACATTGCCTTTGCCTCTTGAGTCGCCCGCACCGATTCAACCGATTCAAACACAACTGTTAGATGCGAGTCGCGGCGTTTCAAATGCCTACTTGCCTGTGTCGCTATGCCGAGGCATTTCTAGTCGACAGTTGCCGCCTTTAGGAAGTGTCGCGAAGAGAATACCGAGAGCGGCATAGCGAACCTCCGAGCCTCCGCTATTTAGGCACCTTTCGCTTTCGTAGATATTAATCTCAAATAAAAATTCAGACCAATGTCCTGACCGTAATCGACAGGGGTACTTGATGATCGAGGTATGCCAAAGAGTGTTATGAATCATTACACCGCACAGTTGAACACCATTGTGTGGTAGATCTATTACATCTTTCTTAATTATATCGGGGAGCTCTATCTTTAAATAGATTCACTAGCATTAGCACGTGACGAGCTATGCGCCTTTCTCCATATTCTCTTGCTTAACCTTCAAGCTGTTATGAAACGCCGACTATATAGTACAAATCATCCTGAATTCCGAATTATAGTTAATATGTTATAGGTTGTGCTTTAATGGGCGAACCCCTATACTTGTTAGCTCACCACAGCCAAGGAGAGCAGTTGTGGCGAACACGGAGCTCGTTTCATCATTGATCTGTACCGACCATCATTAGCCGCGCACGGTCACACATACAGAACGCTAATAGCCCTTGAGAATAGGAAGTATTCTTCAGGACCGCCGCAGCCTCTCCATAATACTTCGGCAAATTGTGCTCCTGCTATTAGGACATTTATGAAAACCAATTCGTGTTTAATCCACGTACGGCCGGACATTATATCAATTCCACCGAACCAATGATAGCCTTTTATACTTTTCCCTGTTTCCGTTTGGCGACAACAAATACTTTCCGCTACGGACAACTCACAATAGAAAACTACTTGCATGCGTAACCGTGCGTAAGTAGTGTACCAACAGTACCTTGCAGACGGTGGCGAAGATTGAAGCGAAAAACTTGCATTATATTAAATGCAATTAACAATTTCTCCTAGCAATGACATAAAGGCCCCATTGACCTAGTCGATAAAGATGACCATCGAGTCTTTAAAGGAGACGGACCTACTCCAAAACTTGGTAAAGCCATCGTCTATCTAACAATCAAAAAAACGGGTTCCCGCATGTCCTTGTTTTACTCTGGCTCGACGAGAAAATAAGTTCTAAGCTACAAACGTGAAGATTTGGGCAAACAAAAATCCCAGACCCGAGAACCCAAAAATCCACGGCTTAGTACTTAAACACATGATTAATAGTCTTTTCCGCACACTTGAATCTCTACGAGTAATAAAGTAGGGATTTCCGAATTTTACACAAAACATAAATTGTTCGTGGACAACGACTAGCCAATAAAAACCCGTTTTTCCGAAATGATCGGCTTTGTCGGTCACAACAAAGGCCAGTAGCACGTCAGTCATACAATAGCATCACCAGGAGTGGTTCTGCATTACGCCGACATCCAGATAACCTTGAGTGCTACTTTAACATCGAAATACACTCTACTGTCCAGTTAACTAAATGTATCACGAAGCACTGAACAATATCGATAGGGCTATCGTTAAGGTTGATAAGATGGAACAGTACGACAACAGCCGATCCATCAGACCCTATTAAGTTGTCTCAGTAACACTGCCATTTTCACTTTGGAACAAAACTTTCCTGCTGAACAACTTTACTTGCATTTATTCTAAAAGCAGCAAGTGTTTTCCCATTAAAGCACAGCTCTGAAAAAAGCATCACAGTGTTCCGAGGACTACGGAAAATTTGCAAAGCTCGTTGTATTCATGGCGTTCTGTGAACTTGATGCGTACGCTAGAACACTGCTCCGGGTGGGAACCTGCGTTCTACCAGGGGATAAATAATAGGTAGACGAAACGGAGGCACGATTCCCACGTGTTTCTCTTCCCGACATAGTACCAGGCGAATGTTCTCTGTCGTACTTACAAATCTGAACGTCACTAGAGCGGAAGGTATTTCCTGCATCTCCTGCTCGTTCATATTTGTAGGCGCACATCGTTTGACGCATTAAAAGCAACCAGCGCAGATTATGTTGCCACATTTAAAGAGGCCTGTAGAAATGGCTGCTCCTGAGTACAGATATTGGGACCAGACAATGGCAGACGCCGACATTACCCAAATGCAAAGTAGTTCGAAATCTAGCTATGGCCATTATGATTGGCGGACGCAATTCTCCTGCGTTGCATAGGAATGCAATGAGTAATCAGTAGCCTACAATGATGTCTGCGCCTGCCCAGAAGCAAGTTTAGGGAAAATTATCTTCATCGACACGTTTGCAGGTGTGGGCAAAACCTTCTTCACTAGATTCCCTTCTTGTAAAAGTACGCGCTCACGAGAAAGTAACACGTGCAGTGGCTTCTTCAGGCTTTGCTGCAACCTTTGGGTTTTGCGGCCGCACTACCCGTTCTCGCTTTAAAATTACCATCCAGGCTACCAAGAATACGCTATACAGTCTTTACAAGATCTTGGATACACCTAATCTTCTTCGTCTAACAACATGTATTGCACGGGCCGAGTGCCCCATAGTTAAACACGGAGCCTTGCAGGCCGTTTACCGATATTTCCATGACCTATACAGTACTGGTGAACCATTTCACGGAATTTTAACAGTTCAATGACCGCCTCTAGACGTTGCCTGCCGTCGAACACATTACTGACAGCGACATTGGAAATGCGTGAGTCAAGCACTTCTATCTGTGGAGTCACTTCACGATATAGTAGCTGATTATAGTAAATGACGCCGACTCCTGTTAGACATTGGCGAGAACAGGTACCCAAAAACGATCCATAATAATATCTTGCCAATATTGTTACACAGTACAAATATATGGCGCAATAAAGCGATAAAATTTACACACCTCTGATTCGAAATTCCAATAAACACTTTGTTAACAACAACATACTAGTACCCAGTAATCAAATAGCCCAAGATAATAGTAACTTTCGATGTTATTCTTATACAGAACACCATATACCGCACCTTCAGTCAGAACCTCGAATCACCCATCAAGATTTCAGCGGCCGGCTTTAAGCGATGTTTTAGGCTAATAGCTGTTATATATATATATATATATATATATATATATATATATATATATATCTATTATCAAAAAACAATTTAGTAAAATATGCAAGAGTCTTCAGCCTTGGTAATATTCCAAAAACAGAATCAATATATCAGCCAAAACATATTAAATATATGTGTCTCTATTCAATATGAAACTATTTATTAAGAGAGATTGTAAAAATGAAAAAATACTCAGGCTATGCTGACGTTTCAAAGGCAGAATGAATAAATCAACTAAAACAAAACTCATCACTAATCTCGTCTTTGTTTAGTTTAATATGTGCAACTACTTACGATTTAAAAAGATAATAAATTTGTAAGCCTTAAGCGCTCCCGAAACAGGATTAGCCCGCCAAAACATATCAATGAAGTATTTAAGCCTATATTTAACATATTAACTATTTACTAACAAAAAAAAATAATAAAAATAAAACTTTCAGGCCTTGGTGCCCTTCCAGGAAAAACGTAAAGGAAAGTCAAAGTATCAGTCGGCACACGCACACACACATACATATACATATATATATATATGTGGGACATAAAATATATGTAACTACTTATTATAAAAAAAAGGAAAGAGAAAAAGCCTTATGCGTTGGTAACGTACTAGGAACAGGATTAACAGGTTAGTCGACCCTATCAATCTCAACGTTTATTAAGGTTCAGCTAAAAGCCGACTTGATTCACGTTTGCCTCTCAGAAATCGGTGAATGGCTGACCATATTCACAAACGTCCCGGAAGCAGAGTTAATCAGTCAACACTAAAGAAGTCCCGTAATCACATTGTACAAATGTACAAAGAAACCAGTAAGACAAATATAGAGTTTGCTGAGATTCCTGGGAAACATATTAGAACAAACTGCTGAAATTACTGCAAAAGATAACGAAGTTACATAAAACAAGTTAATTGCAACGTGATAACTCTTGATTTATCTTTTAATTAGGGTGGGTCTAATATAGCAAATCAGATTAAGGCGTGCAGGTAAATTCGCGAGCCTGCCTATTTTATAAAGTGAGTGTCCATCTGTCTATCTGACCTAAATAAAGTTTTTAAAACGGTCAAATTCGGTAGATTTTTTGGATCACTAGAGATTATCCTGGAGACATCTTTGGAAAAAATGGAGCAGATTAGAGACATAGTGTTTTCTATAGAGGGCAAAGTTTTATTTTACCTAAAGAACAATGTTAATTTGATCGATCGTAAACCGACCGCAGCAATTTCTTTTTGAAGTTTAAAAATAATACGAGATTCGTTTGGATATAGCGTTTAGGAACTTACAAGCGCCCACTGTTGCATTATACTCATTGATGTGCCTCCACCGTATTGATGCTTATACGTGTCAATTAGAAAAATACACATATGTATGTAAATCAAACACACGGCGAGGCAGATGATCCAGATCAATTCAGGGATTGTGCACAATCTCTGTTAAGTAAGACTGTATTTTTCGAAAAAATGCATCTCATTTGTCTTGCGTGAAAATACCCAAAAAAAAAAGTACTCAACATACGCTATGTGAAACTGTAGCTAAACTATACTGTAGAAGAACACATTAGGTTTTGTAGTACTGGGCACTAGTATAAATATACGGCACTAAAGGTGCCGCATCTAGCACGAAATGTGTTCTGCTCAGTCGGGGTACCTCGTTAGCTGCCGGGCAATAAGACCGGCAACAAACTTAATAAATAGCTTAAGCAATAGCAACTTAAGCAATACCTTTTTTCGGGGTGAAAAAGCTAGGTGAAAATGCGTCGTGCAAATTGCCTTTTCCTTTGGGATCGACACTTTAGTTCGTTGGCCGATACCTATCCTATAAGTAGCCATTAGATAGACTTGTCCAATTTTAAAAGCTCATTGCGAACCAGGCTTGGTCATGCCGCTTAGTGAGGTTCACTTCCTGCTGCAAGACGCCCATCATTTAAAACATGAAGAATTCCGTTTCCAGCGTTGTGCTTGTCTATCCCATACATCAACATACTAGAGCACAGCCCATGGACTGGTGCTAGCAACCGCATATATTATTTTGAAATGCTCGATCAGCACTGTGTAGCTAAGGCAATTTCTCTTACCTATCCAAATTTTGCTGGCGACTTATTCCTCTCGCGTTTGATAATTAACTTGACCGCTCCCTATGGGCTGACTCAGGAATTCGCATATACTAGGTCTTCTAGAGGTTATGAGGTGTCCTATAACCAGATGACGCCTAGTAAATTCCCTTATCTCGCGCAGTGCCGCGGAGGCCAGCCTACAAGCTATCTTAAATCGCGAGCGTTATCAGCATGGCGTAAGTTAAGGAGCATTTCAGCACGTCGCTCAAAATCCCGATGTAAGTATCGATATCTAGGTTGCGTGGAACTGGTGACAGGGTTCTCACTTTAGGGCCGAATTTAGTTAGATCTAATATTTTAGACAGGGTGGAGTTGTTTCTTGCTATAGAAACAGTTCGGCTCCGACAGGTATATGGCATCCTAGATTGCTCCCCTCGTTTAGGGGATTGTTTCTGTGAATGTACCGAGCTATTTCCGTTAGCAACTTCGACAAGAATAAGTCGATTACCGGTTTATCCGTCAACGATGCTCAAACGTGAGTGTATTAATAATGAAGGGTAGGCGTCACCTAAGACTTTGAGCAGTTCAACTAATATACGTGCAAAGAGCTCTTGGTTTGGTGATGCTCGAGTTCAAGTCACAGCAACTACTGAAACAGCAGCCGGCGATTAAGGAATACGCAAAGCACGAATGATTTTATCGCCCAATATTCTTGTGTTTTCGCTGTTCGGACTAAATTGGCTGTTCCTAAGTGCTAACATATCATTCTGGGAAAATGCGCTACTAATCTAATTTTTGAGAATGAGGCACTGATACCTTGCCATTACCACAGCTTAGGGCAGGTAAGTGGACACTGCATAAAGCAAGGCGAAAATGTTGGCGCCCAGGCTTAAGTTACCACGATGACGTCGATGTCTGTAAATGTAGAGATAGCAGCAGCAGCGGTAAGAGTTGAGTTGCCTCCTTTACATAGAACTGCCTTTCAAAGCACAAGAGTTGCTTCAACGTCCTCGGTTTCGGCCTTTCGTCCGAGATCGCCTGCGATTATCCTGGCCGCATAGTTTGTATGCACAAAAC
This sequence comes from Varroa jacobsoni, assembly GCF_002532875.2. Taxonomy (NCBI): domain Eukaryota; kingdom Metazoa; phylum Arthropoda; class Arachnida; order Mesostigmata; family Varroidae; genus Varroa; species Varroa jacobsoni. The sequence goes on along the minus strand of NW_019214066.1, from coordinate 38,840 downwards.
ACCTTTTGGGCCAGCATATCTGCCAGTGTTTATATAAAAGAAGTTTCTAGGCTCGAAGAATGTTGAAGGTGGGCACCATTCCTATTTCAATGACGTTTTGTTGAGGTGATTCGGTCTAAAGTAACAATCCTGACACCGTATGAAGTACTGACGTTGATCGGACGAACTCTTCGCAAAGTTCGCACGCGTTAACCGTGACACGTCGGTCTGGCGTTAACACGTACATAATTCTCTACTACTTAGGGAATTTTTTGATAGAACATGTATCGATTCGCGACTTGAAAATTTTTTGATCTTCAAAGTTCTGACCTTTAATAAAGACGTTATTCATTTTGTCAAGATATAGGCGACTATGTGTGTATCGATGATAGCACGTAAAGGGTTTCATTCTTTTAAGTCTCTTTTAACGACATATTGTCATTGCCTAATTTTCCATTTGTTGAAAAAAGAGGTAAGGATAATAGGTAATGTTTAGAACCAGGCCGAGTGACTTTTAGCTTAGCACCGAGAGCTTGGACCACCAAGCCATAAGGGTCTTTTTCGGACTCTATGCACTAATAGTAGCCGGTCTGCTGGAAGAATATTATAAACCCATAAGTACTACCAACATACTTCTCAGTTTCCTCAGTTACGTTGTTCACGTTTATCTTTTCGTTAATGGAACTATTCGTTGATGCCCTATCCTTGTGGCACGCGACATATTATTTGAGGTGCACCGTGTCGGTAAAACAAGCGGTCCGGTTTCGTTCGTATATATTGAATCGGCAGAATGATACGGCGCCCCGAGATAGTATTTTAGTAAAGTTTGCTTAATACGGATCCCTTAAAAACATGCTGCATCTAATTAGAACTATTCTATAAGAACCTCGGTTAGCATAGGCGATGAGATGACCCTACTCAAATCGTTAATTTAACCAGCTGGCGTAACACCGGGTGGTAATTTTTTTGTTTGCTTCTGAATCATCATCCCATCCGTATTTAAGGTCCAGCGAAATACGTAAACCGCTATTTTGTACGACGATCTTATCGTCCTTGGAAGGAGTCGATTTCATGTCTGCAAGCTTTCGAAAGTCTCTGATCGTAAGTGGGCGAAATGGAACCGGTAACCAATATGGATAAGAAGGGAACCAAGAAGTTCTGCTACGGAGGTAGCCTCGTTTGTACCGACACGTTTTATATAAGTAGAACAGCCTTGATATACCAAGGTTGTGGTTAGACCACTTTCAGTACCTTGACATGATTTTACCTTCAAACGGTCGAGCCTTTGCAAAGTACATCATCATAGCACAACAAGCGACAAGCGACTAGTGTGGGCATACGAAATACCTTTCGATCTTCTCCATGGACCCTGTTCGCAAATGGCCCCAATAGTTCCCTATAAAACCCAAACAACGTAGAAACACCTCTCATCGGCGCAACTCAAAACTCAACCAAATTAAACTTCCGCTTTTAAAACACGCTATGAAATCGCATCGGTCATCATTTAAGACATATATGTACCCTCTAGGTGACACACCGCTACTTGTAGACGATCCGAGATGCAGATTCAAACGTCTGCTTATTTAGAGCCCATCAGTATGCAAGGAAAACAATGGTAAAGGTTGATCTTGATTTTACACACATCTCCTTATTACGTAAATGGACTAGAATATACAGCAGTCTCCAGTTCTGAATTTATAACGCAAACGAATCAGGTCTGAGAAGGAGTGGACAGAACTAAGTGACACTAAGTTGCGCGTTTTGCAACGCAGGAGACTCACCATATTCTATGTGCTAGACTAAATTTTCATTTACCATTTATGCACCTGCCTGTGTGCAAAAACCCCAGAATATGCCTCTATGCGCCATGCATAGCCGTACATTCGCTTAGTAGTGTTCAAGCAAAGAAAAAAATAAAATATTAATTTTAAAAATTGTAATTTCATATATGAAATCGCATCGTTATATACATATAACAAATACCCGTTTTTGGACTGAGCTATACCGTGGGGTAATACATTCAAATACAGATAACCTCTACCCAGTTGTATATCGTAGTAGGCATCTGTCCCTCGACTACTTTTCGCACTATAAGAAAGTCCCTTTTTTTTAGAAGCAACAACAAATTCATCATGGCGAAAAATGCTGTGTCTCTTTTAGCAATTTTTGCGAATATCAGCTATTATGGAATGTTTTCATGTGAAACGAACCCTCATTAAGACAAAAGAAAATGCCTTCTATCCTGAAATCAACTTAATCGTTTTACGTTATTGTCAATTTTCATATGGTTCTTGAAAAATCCGAGGAAGATTTCTATGAGCCACATTTGAAGGTCCTCAACAAAGTTTAGATTTCAAGCGCTCAAAAATTCAATCCCCGATAAACTTAGGCTTTAAAAAAAATTATATGCGTTCGAAGAACAGAATCTTAATGCTTAATCGGGCCGTTCAGGTGAGCCTCAAGGGTTATTGTATTTTAGTATTTTTAAAGATTTTTTAACTTTTAGGCTTTTTCACCGTTTTGAACCCTTACATTTTAGGGATCTTTGGCCTGCTATCAACCTAAAATTTAATTCTGATTAAATTTTCAGTACGTCGCATATTTCAGCGACGCTTTGACATGCCTATATTTACCAATATTCCTTGATACATGATTACTATTAAAAACTTATATTGGGATTAATAAAGAAATATTTTGAAGATGACCATTCAGTAGTTTAAATCTCAGATTGAAGCAATTCGTTGAAATATCTGTTCTTGTTTAAATACAATTTGGGAAACAACAAAAGCTACGGAATCTCATGATACCCTGTCCTCGATCTATGTCATACACGAAACATGGCCATTACACCTTTTTCATGGAATTTGCTCTTTTATATTTACAAACGCACTATTCAACTGGCCGGAAGAATGGTGGAACGGAATGGAAACGGAATATGACCTCCGTTGATGTGACCTCAAAGGATAAGAGTTCCATTTCATATTGCATTCAAACCTCCTTATTACGTAAGTGGACTAGAATATACAGCAGACTTCAGTTCCGAACACAGTCAAATTTTTAATTGCTTCCCCTTCCGTATATTTTAACAATATAATAGGAATCTCAACTAATTCGTAAAAAAACGTGGGAGATAATGTGAAATGCAACCTTGTATTTGTAACTAAAAGAAAATGATAGATTTGCTCTTTTAAAATATAAAGAAGGTATTCAACTTGTTCATGTTCAGTTAAATACAGCTAAATCTTTTCGTCTCACATTAAGTATACTGGGAATGCATGATAAATTTCAAGCGCCGCCCATGATGGTGCGCGCAGTGGTTCTCGGAATAATAAAAATTTAAATTTTGTTTAAATTATTTTGATAAAGGTAAGTCGAAACTCGTTTCGCTAAGCTAAACTTTTAAAAACACTCTGATACCTGTCCAGTGATTTATCAAATTTTTATTTATATATTGCATGAAATTAACGAAGGCAGACGGAACAAACTTCAAACCCAAGGTAGAACGAACTAATAACCGCTACACTTCGCTGTATTTTTCAAATCCCTGCCTTGTTTTAGTTTACCCAGGCTTCCGCTATTTTATTCCACATATATGCTTTCATGGTGTAGCCTACTAAAATAGCTCGTGTACTGCTTTACAGGTATCGTATCGGAACAGTGTGCTTCTACTCAAGCAGCCTTTCAAGCTTTCAACGGACAGTCTGCTTTCCGACACCGAAGAGAACACGTTTACAGGCTCTCTACGTTCAGTGCCATTTATCTGAAACGTACTCAAGCAAGCCTTTGTTACAGCGTTGCGCTTTTGGAAAAGGATTTTAGTCTAACACTCTTCAGGTTCTACCCAAGCGACGTAAACTTAAGAAATTTTTGAATTTTCGAATGACAGTGTTCCGCAAGGAGTTGATCGCTAGTAGACGGAATCATTTAGTTTAACACACTACAGAACGTATTTTATGGACAACAAGAAAATTAAAGTCGTGTCATGGAGAGACCGTAATAAAAAATGTAAACGTGCTACGTCCCTTAAAAGCATCTGACATCACGACAAAATGTACGTCGGGGTAGATGTAAGTAATGCTCAGCAAAAGTACATATTTCAAGGCCTCCGCGTGCAGATGCGTATGTAACCGTAAGTAAAGGACCGCCCAAAATATAGCAGGTGCACCGCTACCTATTAGGTTTTTATTGTGGGCTATCATAGCAGACTTACCAACAGAAGGCCACACTGTTGTCGTGCTCCTGGTCCATGGTGGTGTCCCACGCTCATCACTTAGTGCGGCCTCCTCCGCCACGCAGTCTCTTGTATGGAAAACGCTACTTATGCCAACAATGTCGCATGGTCAAATCGTAATGGTTGGTTCCTTTCAACATATATTTGATGCGTGTTACTTTAATTATTTTGCCTAGAGAAATCCAATATATCTAAATAACCATAAAGCTGAAATGGTTAAGAAAGTTTCGATATGGTTAAGTTTCTGTTGTTCTATTGTTCAAAAAACAGTTTGGGGTTAGAAAAGTGCTACCTTTCGTAGCTTTTCAAGTAGACTTACTACACACAAGTTCTTTTCCGCATTAGATACGAAAAGGTCCCTTCAGTATCCCTACCAACTTTAAGCTACGTCTTTGGCAGCTACACTTTTGGCATCGAAAAGGTACACTGCACTATTAAATGCGCAAACCAGGTCACGTAGATATGGTATAAACGATCATCCGAAACAATCTTTAGATCTCTTATCAACAAACAGCCTTACTTTGTGTTTCGACTATGGCAGGCGCCAACTAATTGAAGAGACAGCATCCTGTCAAGATCCCGAAAGGGAGAGAAGACTTTTTGAAGTCAACCCAATGTCTAAGGGTTTCCGAAAAAGTGTTGCATTTATAAGCTTTGTTATCGCTCCTGATACGTCGGCCGAAATTTTCATTGGGTCTCTAAGTTTCTTGCTAGAGGGGTGACAAGAATTTCGACAGAGAGGTCAACTAATTTACGTATGAGGCTTTACTAACAAAAATCAAATCTGTTGTGGCTCAGCGGGGAGCATTGGTTTTCGAAGAATTCATTAGTTTAAAGGTTGCCCTTGATTTAGCCTTTCCTAACGAAGTCTTATGAAAATTGGCAAAGATTGATATTCCTGGATGACTACTGACACAATCGTTGTACTATGTCCATAGTGTAGCCTCGTTGTTTGGAGATTGTAATGACCTAAATTATTATTATTATATTAATATATTTATGTAAAATTGTGCACAAAAATAAAGCACTTTTATATTTATATATATCAGTGACAACAACTAGGCTTTCTATTTATTATTTACAGCCGAGAAATATATTGTCATTAAATATAGAATCTCGTTCAAAAAGGTAATTAAAGCCCTTTTTCGTTCTTTGTAGTTATACGGAAATTATTTATCTAAGTCAAAAAGCTTATATCAATAAACTTGAAATGTTTTCAAGATCCTTCAAAAGGAAGACAGTATCTGCCTCAAAGCTACCTGTATCTATAAAAAGTGCTGATGGCACTATTTAGCTGCGCAAAAACCCGTGTTCTGAGTGCATATATGACTAAAAGTAAGGCAGTAGGCTTTAGGAAAGGTGGTCAACTTTACGTCAGAATTAACCAACGGAGTCCAAGGTGAGCCTATTAGGTTTGTCTATTTTCCGTATTTGGAACTTCAGCTGATGCCACGCGGACTTACCTTTTCGAAATATATACATGAGCGAATTAGATAGCCTAGAACAACCAGAAAACCTTCAAACGGGCTAAAAGATTCCTGAGGCCATGTAGGACTAAGTTCGTCTGCTTATCCAGTAAAAGCCCGCTCGTCAATTAGAAACTCAGATTCGGCTTGGAAAAGGAATGCGTATAAAGCTAGGTAAAAAGGCGACATTAAAGAAAATCTCAAAAGCTTAATCTGGGCTTTTGTCAAACGCAAACGGTGATTAATGGCTTTTAGTCGCATACCTAGCGAGCCAACTAATGCTGAGTTTTTTTATGCGCAACGCAGGGAATTTCTCTACACGATTTGTACGATGGCCGGTCTCGACCAACCACCTCGATTTCCTTTGTGAAGATATATGAGCATACAAGTAGTAGCACTGCCAGAACCCTACGCTACTTGAAACCATTTTTTGGTGTTGTTGCTATATTTGGTTCGACTTGAATAATAAACGGATGTTAATTATAAAGGAAATATGACAGACCAGATGAACTACAGTTATACAATAGCTGGCTGCTGGAATAAGTGATACATCCTAAGTCTAATATTTTTAATGAGCAATTCGTTACGTTTCTTCACTTTTTTTTTACGTACATAGTATACTTATTTATAACACAACGAAACGGGGATGTAAGGTGGGAAAAAATTACAGATACTATTATAACTGGATAGTGCTATATTTGACATGCTTTTTGAGTATTATCAAAGCAGGTTAGCGTTTCAAATAACGTTAAGTATTTACAGTCTCTCCATCTAACGTTATTATTCCACTTGAGGCATTTAACCTTACCACTCCAATGCAAATACTCCAGTCGATCTTTGTGGCTAGCTGAACCGTGAATACATAGATATAATTTTGTGATGGCGGTAAAACACGCTGTCGCCATGATATTCAAAAGGTCTCAAAATGTATTTTGCATGCAAACATGCAAAGGATATCCACTAAGATTTTCTTCTGATATACACATAGAGGACCTTGTTATTGCTAAATGTCGAAATTTGTGTAACATTGACATTTTGCATGACACGTTGCATGGACATCATATAGCAAAATACCTTTAGGAAAAATTATTCATTTCTGTTTTCCTCTTTTATTCTTTCTTATCTCTTTTTTTAATCATTTGCTTCCAAAAACTAGAGAGACTAACGTAGGTGAGCCCTATGCGTTCACACATGTCGTACAACAATGCAACTTCAATAAAACTTTGAACCGATTTTTGATTATATCTGTTAGAAATAGTCAACCCAGCGGTTAGGTTACTTACAAGAAGCATAGAACCTCGGACGAGAATTCAGATTTGACCTTTAATTCATTTGACAGGGAAATCAGTTTCCCATTTGGCTGGATAGCGCCTGCCGGCACATCATTACTCGACGTGCAGGATCATAGCCACCTTTTCACCATTATGCTACGGTTTTCTCTGTGTCCCGGCTGCTGCTATTGCTGAACACACAGGCGCACCCTCTCCAGTTCAAACTGTCCCTTGCATTATTTGACAGCCCAGTTGCGGCTGGCCTTTTAAATAGTTTCATGTACCGTACTTACATCATAGCATATCGACTCTGGTTCGATAAGACTCGGAGCCAAAATACTACGATCTGTAAAATACTGCGTAACGAAACAAGCTACTATATAGATAATAGATAAGATTTTGTTGTTACCTATGTGGATGATCAATTACGGATCAGGATATTTCAAAACTGGTAGAAAATATTTTAAGACATAATAGAGTTTAATAGAATAAAAGTGTTTTTCCATGGAATCGTGGGCTGTTAAGCCACTGCTTTGTAGCCATACGCGAGCAGAATAAGACATTTTGTTGATTACATAGATTGCCAAACTTAAGACCATGTTTCGCTCTTAGCTCGGCTGGTGGTTAATACATATCATATCGGTCACTTGCAGCAGGTCAAGTAAGTATACATTTCACGGATTATCGCAACCCTAAAAGAGATGAGAAAGGAATCTCGTACATTTAACTTCTGCAGTTTTAAAAAAGAAATGGATATTGGTCAAAAGAACAAAGTCTCTTCAACTAGCTATCTTACTACACTCAACAACTACGGTTTAGGCTTCTAAATATACAGCTCTATTTCCTAAAGCTCTTCATTTATACAGTAATTCCAGAACTCTTTGTCTAAAAGGCATACAGAGAGAACGAAACGTATAACACACAATATTAATAATAATAATGGTGAGGAAATAGAAACGACGATGGACCGCTGGCGTATGTGTATCCTCCCCAACGACGTGCCAGATCGATAATTGTCTAAAGCTAATTGAACACGTCGTCGCTCCCACGTAGTCGCGTTCCACGGTTTTCGAAATCATGTTCAAAAGGACTCTAAAACTGAAAGTTGCGAGCCACATATTGCTCTACAGTCGTGTACCGATGGACCCAAAACTAAGCGGGAAGAGGGTATCATTTTTGGGTTCGATTGTAGTTGTCTATGAACTTTATTGGGGCTTCTTTCATCAAAACCCTTATCCAGCCAATACAGCAGACGTTTAACGAAACATATCAACGCTTTCGCCAGACGACATATACCCGTCGATTCCTGAAAAACAGGTATTAATTGAAAAGCAGTTTAGTAAACTGGAAAATAGTTTCTCTGAGTGTTCCAGGTTGGGCTTAGTCAAAGTAAAGCAAAGCCAAAAACCACGATTTTCCAGCACATAATTACTTATCAGGCTTGGAAGACTTACAAGGCGCTTTTAGCTATTGGTTTAGGTCAAAGGCACCTTGCAGCGACCAAAGAATACGCCAAGGTAGTATTTTAGTCAAGCTTTAAACCACACCCGTATATTGGAGTATATATACCCGTATATATGACGATTTTCTAATGGTCACTCAACGATCTATTGAAGTCAAATTCTGTGTATTGTATCTTTTAACTTCCTCACACCATATATGATACGCCAGCTATAGACTCGAATAGCTGGTGTATCCACGCTTATGCTGATGCTATGATTTCGATGTTGAATATGTACATTTACGAGCCTGTGGACAGATGAGTGAATGGGTTTTCGCAACCCTTCAAGATTTATATCTGTTTAATCTTTTAGTTTTCTATTCTACTAAGCCACATGTCTTTGCTCAATTTTCATGAGCCTCGTTAAGTTTTCAAAATTTTAAAAAGCCTAGGTCGCTGGAAACGCGGTAGAGTGTTCAAATGATCTGACAGATTTAGGGTTACGTGTCAAATATTGGTGCCTTTCGCCTGCATTTTAAGAAAATGCTTAGAAACGTTGGGCGTGTTTGTCGGTCTGCGTAGTTTACTTGCCATAGACCCTACTATATCAATGCTAAGCAGGGTTTCGATTTACTCTTTATATAAAATATAGCAGACTTACGAGGGTCGATCAACAGGTGCTCTTACTTCACTTGGGGCTCCCCTTGTCCGTAGATTCATATTGTATAACCTTTTGGTCAATTCGGAACAATGTCTCCATAAATTTTGCGGTTCTGTTAAAAAATGTTATCTGGTCGACATTACGCCTAGGATGCCTCTGGTAAATTAAATCACTAAGAGTGATATGAATAGACTGGTACCCAAAAAATGTTTAAGAAAAAAAAGGGGAGTCGAAAGATCTCAAACATTAAATTTTTTTAATCACGTCTTGAATCATCTTCACGTAACACGACAAAAGCGTATCATGAAGGTCTTCAAACAACAAGAGATATGACTTGAGAGGAAATTTGGATATATTTGACAATGACAGGATTATAAAGCGTTAGATTTACGCACGATCGGGTTTTGGTTGAACAGTTACCCCAAAAGTGTGGTTTTGACCGGCCCCTTATTAGCCTACGGTGTTTCTGTAACGATGATTTTTTTGGTGCGTAGACATGTGCCGTCAGAGACGATGCCTAAGCTTCTGTGTTCTCAACAAGCCCGTTATAGTACTATCAGTTAGAAAGTAGTCAGGTTTGTGTAATCGTTTCGTAAAAGACGTATAGTTTTCCATTATGCTTAACATGACTTGCTTAGGTGTGATTTTTTTTTATCTAATATATCTGTACATGTATGAAATCACTGAGCTGATAATGAAACTCAAAAGTTTAATAGCGAACCAGCTAAAGATAATTATCTTAGCTAAACGGGTAACACGTTGTAGGATCTATCTCAAGGTGGGCTGGTTTGTTCTTCTGAGCACTTTTATCTATTTTCTAGCACCTTATTATAAATAGATACTCCTCTTCGTTTTCATACTTCTATTAGGAACACTGCATTGTGAATGTCAAATACGCGACATATATGTTATATTTGACAATTTCTGTGTGAAATATTAAATTCCTTACCTATAACGATTATAAAGCATACCTGAGGGAATCAGCCTATATAGGAACTTTATATGGACAGATATATTGATCAGAAACTCCGCACCAATTTTGATGCAAGCAAATGACTGAACTATTAATATAACAGTCTAATTCTAATCAAAATTGAATACCAGGGTAAGGTTCTTACCAATCGATTTATGCGATACGAGTGACAAAATACTGCAAGATCTATTGTGGTTTGTATTTCGTTATATTGTGGTTTGTACTTCGTTAATAGATTTATATCTTTTCAGTTACGTGAATACTGTGAATTTTCCTACGTGTAACATATTTCATTATATCCTACAGTACCGCAACCCATTATTACCCGTCGCGTGTAAATTAGCGCTGAGAGGTTTTGTATTTTAATTGCCTCTGGGTGTTGGTAGAGTATACGTATGCTGCGCTTCAAACTATTGTGTGCGATAGTATCGGAATCGCAGTAAACGCTGTCACAAGCCTGTGAGGTAGTTTTTTGTATTTCAAAACGAAGTTCGGTTTTTCCCAGCAATGCCTTTTTCAGTAAAAAGTTTTATATGGGGCCAACCGTAAAAATAATAAACACCGATTTTCCTGAACTCGGTATACGTATATATGAATACATACAAATTCTCTATATAGAGAATATATATATATATAATATATATATAT
>NW_019214066.1:0-28070 GCF_002532875.2 Varroa jacobsoni | reverse complement strand
ATATATCTACGAAATCTGTATATATGAAATTATCTCCACCGCTAATTTTAACACGCAGATGGTAATATGCGCATCGTATAAGCTAAAACGAACAAAGCTGTTTATATGTGTGTATGGGATAATTTCTAATAATAAAACTCATTCTGCATGAATCTGCAGTGCCGTTTATCTGTACTGATAATCTTTATAACTTAAAATATTAGTGACAATCCCGTTTTGTAATACTCTAGCACCAACGATAAAATTAGCTAAATATATGCACCCCTTTAATATAGATACATTCGTCACTGTTAATCGTAAGTTTCATTTTCTCTGCAGATAACTTGAGTTCAGCGGCTGGTTCGAGCGGTGGTCGCGGAGGCAGTGGCGAGGCAGTCGGAAGGGCAGATGTGGACGGCGGCCTCGGTGGCTTGCAGGGGGTCCTGGACCCCATGGCCTACAATTTTGAAAGCGACGAATTCAGTAGCTTTAACAACACGTCGTCCACTATTTCTCCCTCAGCTTCAGGAGAACGCATCGTATCTGACGACTGGTCCGCTTGGTATGAATAATATTTGCTAATTTTCTTATTCCTTTTGTCACATACAATTCGATTTTCTTATTCCTTCTGTCACATACAATTCGTGACCAGGCTGAGTACTCCTATATTGAACAATTCGACTATACAAAAAAGGCACGATTCTGTAGAGCAATGCATGTGCGATTTTTTGAGACCCTATATTCAGAAATTAGAGGTTAAGATCTGGATGTACGTATCTACCCTATATTATTTAGGACTATGTCGAGAGATCATCGAAGTATTTCGAACAAAACAAAGAAGAAGGGCAAACTTACTAAACGGATAGGAAGAAAACGAAATCTCTACTTACTCCTAACTAAAAAGATGTATTTGTTAATTTTCCTTAATCCATCACCCGTCAATTGCTGAGGTTGACTGTTTTGTCTCGACTGATTGCAGGTATATACATAACGTGCATGGCTGGCTGTCATTGGCCGTATGTGTGTTCGGCATCTTGGCCAACATCCTCAACGTTGTGGTACTATCGCGAAAAAACATGATATCGCCTACAAATGCGATTTTAATTGGGTTAGCTGTGGCCGACATGCTTGTCATGTGCTTCTACCTGCCGTACGCAATACTCGAGTTCGTGCAGCAGAAGGACAATGACTGCATCTTGGACGATGTTCCGGTGGCATGCCGCTCGTATGCCGCCATTGTGTACACGTTAGTTTGTTCCAACGCCACCGTCGTTTTTCACACTGTCTCAACGTGGCTGACTGTGGCACTGGCCGTATGGCGATGGATGGCCGTAACATTTCCTGGTCAGACGCGTAATGTGTGTTCGATGCATCGTGCGCAAATCACCATCGGTAGCACGTACGTGGGCACAGCCATCGCTTGTATACCCAACTATATAACATTCACGGTTCATGAAGTAATCGCTAAGAGCCGCATTGATGGCCAGCCGGTCGTATCATATAAAGTAGACTTCACTGTAGTTAGCCATTTTGAGTCTATTCGAAAATTTAATTTCTGGATGTACAGCGTGCTCATGAAACTGGTACCTTGCGTGGCGCTCACCATGCTGTCGATGGCGCTGGTGCGTGCCCTTTGTGAAGCCGATGAACGGCGTCGTCGGCTTAAGGCCCGACCTAACAGTCAGGCGGGCGCTGCCAGTGGCGCCAGGTCAATGGAACCTCCCTCTGCCAATCAGCGCTCCTCAGACCGTACAACGCGCATGCTACTCGCAGTGCTGTTACTCTTCCTCATCACAGAGTTTCCCGCCGGAATTCTGTCGCTGCTGTCCGGTATTTTAGGAGACTCGTTTTTCGAGAGATACTATCTGCGTGTTGGCGACATCCTTGACATCTTGGCGCTCTTCAACAGCTCCGTAAACTTCATTCTTTACTGTTCTATGAGTCGGCAATTTCGTAAAACGTTCGCGCTACTTTTCACACCACGCTGGCTGCAGCACTGGGCCCCAGTTATGGCCACAGAGGCCAACGCGACCATAGCTACGACCTGCGTATAGCTCAAGTTGAAGCAGGGCGGGCCCCGCGCCTCCGCCAGCGCGCAACAAATCAAAGTCGAAACAAAAATCTATAAAGAACAAAGGCTAAATAAATGACAGACATCTTTGCCTAGCAGACATTGCTTGATCCTTCCTGCTCCCAATAATCGAAATTTGATAAAACAGCCACTACTTACTCATTTGAATCGTAAACATATGTATAGTAAACAGTTTTATGCCTCCATATTAATACGAAAAGCGTGTCCGCAATTCGTTTTGGTAATATCATAGCGGTTCGTTTTCATTTTATATGATGATATTTAGTGATATAAATACAATGAATACGTACGCTCGAAAAATCGCAAGGCTTACACGATCTTAGGCGGCAATCATCTTGGCCTACTTCAGACGCTAGGTGTGTACCGAACCTAATGACAAGGGAGTTAGTTCCGTTACTTACATTACTCAAGGTAGTAACGGAAGCTTGTAAGGCGGAACGGTTATAGTGGTAGTCAGGTAATTGCAGTAGTACCATATCGTAGGCAAGGCAACATTGATCCAATACATTTACCAGAGCTCTCATCTTGGATACATCGTTTATATGCCCTCAGCACATCGTTTATGTACGGTAATGATGCGGCAAGAGTACTTTTTAGACTTGTGAGTCATATCCTGTTAATTCGTTATTGTATTGGACGATTATGGATCGTGGCACTAGAACTCTTCAAAACAATAACTTCGGAGCACACATAGATAGAAGTAAAACAACTGACAAAATTGAAACAAACATAAATTTCACCGTCACGCACACTTTCTGTCACCATAAGAGTGTCATCTCAAGAGGTGCAACAACGATTGGCAGCAGTAACTACTACAGCAGCTACATAATTACTGTTACCCGTTGCTAGTCGCTGCCATACCTTACTGCTAAAAGTCGCAGGGTCATATAGGACTATGTATTGCATACTTGACGAGGGATTACAATGTTACAAAGTAATCTGCTTAACAGATCACGACCAACGAAACAGAAACTAATTAAAGGGAATAGCCAGGCAATGAAATGAAGTTGAGAATGATTTTCAACAATAGGCTTAATAAAGAGATTTGTTATATAAATTAGATTATTCGTTATATATAATTAGGTGACTAGAGCACGTTAAAAGAAAGTGTAATTGTTGTCATTTTCAGATATTTTTATCTTAGCTTTTCCTGTTTGAGTGTATGTTTAATTTGAACGAAACACGTAGCGCTTTTTATTCGCGAAATTGTTGGATATAATTTTTGGGTACTGAAGACTTGGAAAATGAAATCTGCACTTCAGGTAGGGATCAGAAGTAAAGTGAACAAAGGTACCGCATTTGATAATTTCGTACCCTTCGTATCGGGAAAATATGATGACTAAGGTACCAAGGCAACGGAATAATTTACGTTAAAATTCGTTTCATTGCTTGTCTGTTTATATTGGGATATGTGTTTAAGCGGGTGTCGCATTAAATACCATTCTAAATATAGCTGATGATAGTAATAATAACAAACAATGTAGAACAAGTTTTTATGCGCCTGTGCTCCACTGTGCATCAGGAAAGCGGATTTTGTGTTTTCGTGATACGAATTATTGTGGGATACAGGCATTCCCACCTTGTTGCAGTCAACACTTAAGAATCTTTGAGTTTGTTAACCGTATTCCAATCAAACGTATGAGTATGCTTGACCAATTTACTATCAAGTACACATTGTTAAAGTGTGTTAGCATCGTTTGATCGAGTTTTTGATCGCTTAAACAGTTCAATGCGCGAGTAGTGTACACAGTGTAGACGTCTACGGAAGCGTGGTGGATCCGTCGTGTTTGGCCGCCCTGAAAAGGGAAACCGCGGATCCCGGGCGCTCCCGGTGCGCGCATATCCGAAGCATAGAGTAAAAATAAGAAACCAAAAACCAATATAAAATACTAAACCACCTCCGACATCACAGGTTACCATTTTTGCTATTCGAAAAAATAATACCAGTAGCAGTAGTGGCAACAACAGCAGTTATCAAAACGATCACATTCGCAACGAATGGTGTAAAAACCTGGTTATGTAACGCATCACAATTTTCTGACTAATCTTTTTGTTTACTGATAAAGTAAATCGAAGTAATTATCTTAAGCAACGCAAGGTAAAATAATACCGAAAAGTCAAATGTCGACTTGTCAATTCTCAGTATTATCAGAAAAAAGGAGGTAAATTATCGACAGATTGTAGGCCGTTCATTGCGCAAATTCTTCAAAATAATTATGACACTACGTTGCTGTCTGGAAAGTGGGAAGGAACAAAATCTATACAAAATTTTGCATTCAATTGAGAACGAGTTGCCGCAGAATGGCTCCAATGGCAGGCAAGATAGTGTTCTAGCTAATAATTTGCCCGACGATGGATCGTTTCGAAAATGATATAAAAACGTAAATTTACGCACGTTAATTCAATGATATACTGATGATAGGTGTCTCCTCGCTTGGCCGAGACACCTGCGCTGGTGAATCGTCCCTTCTTAGCTCAACAATACGAAATCTGAACAACATCGAGGGTAGAATTCTAATGTAGATATCATTAGGTTCAAAAGCGATGGTAATACACTTAGAAACGTAATACTGACATGATACTCAAAGACAAATATCGTACAAATATTTTGCCCACCTGAGTGTGGTGCATTAGCTTTTACGTTTGTACTTATTGTATATTAGGAAATCAATGTTTTTGTATATTCTCTTAGTTTTTTTTTTTTTCGTTTTAGTTTCTTTGCTAGTACATACAAAGTACAAAAGTAAGCGTAAACAGAGGGCAAATGACTGCTGGTCATTAAAATGAAAAATGGCTACGTAACTCACCCGTATCAAGTTAAAGATATTTTTCCATTATCAATTCGGACACTTTTTTATATCCGTCACATAAAGAATCACAGTAGATTTTCCAGTGCATAATTCACTGCTTAGCCCAAAACTAGTTCCCAATCCCTAGTTAAGCAAATAATATGTTTAAATTTCCTAGAGAACATGTAACTACGATATTGGACCACGCAGAGGTTTTTACTACCGGCTAATGACGATCAGAAATAACAATTAGTGTTTTTTACTCGGAGACTATATCGGCCGAAAGTAAGATTAAAGAAAAAATTGCCAAGCCTTATTGATTAAGAGATTAAAATAGAAAACTATCGTTTGAAAGGGATAAATCGAAGCAAGATTGCCATTATCGGGCTTGGTCGTATGGCACTTGCGAGTAATAACACGATTCCGTTTATTTCGTTGATTATTAAGGTTTTGAAGACGATGGTGTCCATCGATACTAGCATCGCACAACTGAGGCATTTGGTACAGCTATAGAACCTGTAGTATTACCATACAGACATCCCTAAAATATTCCTACAAGATTGATGGCTCGCTGTCGTCTAGATCATATTATAATGAGCTCGCATCATGTTGAATTAGCTTCGAACTGATCTCATTTCAGTCGTTCACATTTTGTACTTTATTTATTGCGCATTGAGTAAATCATAATTGTATTCTATAAAGTGTGTTGAAGCCAAGCAATGCAAAAGAAGTAGGCAGCTTTGAAATCAAACGGGTCTACTGAGCTATGTCAACGTATGCTCATAAATATCATTACATCTGTTCTCACATTATGTTTATTGTACAGTATCCAATGGCGACGCGGACAATAAAAAGGCTCCGGCTTCGATCCCTAGCAAAAATCAGCCATTTCATCTGGTTTTTGCGCTCTTAATATTAGCTTACAATACAGCCACGTATAATCGGCCCGAATATCCTCCCACTATCTACCCATAAAATTGAAATTGCGGCCCTGTCCACCTTATTTTTAATTGTGTATTAAGGAAAGCTTCGTGCAAGAAAGTTTCTCTTTTACTAGAATATAATCGGCTGTAACACTGCGGGCTAGCTATCATGTCATAACTGGGTACTGAGCCGTTGACAGGTGAAGGTTTTAATTTCAATCGAATTTTCGTCTTATTTTTAGATTTTTTAAATTCTAAGTTGTCAGCAAACAAAGATAAATGTATTAACTTGATAGCCACTGTTTCTTTGCCGATTTCTATAGCTGCAGACTGTTTGAGCTGGAACTATTCTGTGCATAAGTTCATCCAATTAATACCTTTTTATACTATCTATGTGGTGCGTGTGCGCCTGGATGTGTGTATTACTATTACGAAGTTTCATCATAACTATATTATAAGAACGAAGCACACAAGTGATTGCTCACTCTGAGGATAATGTTGCGACAATACAAACACCCCAACAGTCATTACTAGTCATTATTGTGCATGAACTCGCGGCAAGGAGAGAAATAGAGAAACAGGGGACAAATGTTTTGCCAAGTTTTGTGTTGGATTAATTATTTGACGATAACAAAACTCTAAAAGAATATCCGTGATCGATACCGTCAAGCATAGTGCAGTAATGAGTAAATAATAAGCATACGTCATTAATGGTCTATCTGACTACATAGAAGTATGTACGTGTATACCTTTAAACATACGTGACCTAAATATTCCCAATATTCCGCAGACGTTCTTTAGTATGTACATATATGAATTAGATCTTAAAAACACCACTTTCCTAAGTTCGGGTAATCCAAGTAGAGCGATAGTAAGATGTGAAATTACTGTTGACGTTAACATCAACATGTTTATAGGTAAAACTGATGTAGCTATATTTGTTAAAAGAGATAACACTAGAAGACGGCTGGCCGAATTGGTAAAAATCGTAATCATCAACTTTATATACATAATATATATATATATATATATATATATATATATATATATATACACATATATGTGGGTGTTTGAAATAAATTGGGAGAGCTTTAATTGAATAATTTTTCATTAGCTGTATGGAGATATCCGTCAGTCTTGTTTTTCCAACGAAGCCAGTTCTTTTAGAAGAAAATCCCAAATTCACTATGGTTGACGACGCAACACCAGGGTCATAAACTTTCTTTTATTTCCTTAAATTGGCAAGTTACTTGATTGCAACTTAGTGCACCAGTACTGAAAGTACAGATGCAAAATCCTATATATCAGGACTAGAAGACCACAACTTGGGGTCCATTGTGAATTGAAAGGATATAAAAGTGCATTTTTAGCGATTCCAGTGATATATATAGGCGCCTTGGCAGTTAAATGGGAAGTGACAATGAAAACAGTGAAGACTTGGTTATAAATCTCATTCCATTCAAGTTAGGTAGAAGACGCGATCGGTTCCACTTATTCCTAAGTTCCCTGAGATACGAAGCAACAAGCCGCGCTTGAGTTTTTTGGCCACAAGTATGTAATTTGTCGATGCAATCATGTCACTACTGTAGGTCACACTTCCGATCAATGTGCGCATTTTAAATGTTGTATCTACTGAAAGAGGCTTCTTACTTGTCTCCGAAGGGCGTATTCGTTATTAAATAAGTTTATTTGAATGTTATAAAGACTCTGGTCAAGTCATGGGTGGCTACTAACTATATCGAATGGTGGGCCATACGTCTTTCAGTAAAATGGCGCAACTGCTTATAGGAGCAATTTAATGCAGGGCTGGTTGGTCGAGCAAGTGAACGCGTCTAACCTAGTTTAACTAATCTTTGCATGATTACGTCGACCATGTCGCTACTCAGTAATACAGAGAGGAATGCTTTGGCACGGGCTAGTGATTTAGACCATGAATAGAAGCTGTAGCCGACACGAATTGCTTTACATTGGATAACACCTCCATGACAGATCTGTGACGGCGCATGTAAGAAATGTTATCCATCCAAGGCTTATAAATAAATGACACAAATTTTACCTGGATTTGTTTCATGCACCCCATATTGATTTATATATTGTCACATGACTAAGTACGCATCATCGATAGCTATTTGTCACAAAAACGGCTAAGAAAGATAGCCAACAGTGGGAGTATATTGACATGAATTATAGAGGGCATTTAGTCCTGTCATAACACAAAAAACGCATGGTAACGATAATGCTTAAGCACACGCCGAACATAATGCCATCCATATTACAGAAGTAAAGCACAGTGCGTCTATAAATAATTCCAAATGTATAAGAGTGAAAGTGCTGCCATGTTATTATATACGATCAGAATGTGTTAAAAGACCGAACGACAATAAATGATGGATTTTTAGTTTTAATAAACATATTGCGAAGTGCTGGGGTTACAATATAGAATTAATATTTTCTAAACTATTAAATTTAAGCGTTGGTGTCTTACGTGCTCGGCATCACTCAGTGGTACTCATCTACACTTGAATAATAACACGCCTCAAAGGAGAACATACGTTTGCGTTGACACTTTTATTACGGATAGGAAGAGAAATGCAGTTCAGTGATACGAAAAAGCTATTTATTCCGGTTGCAACAACTAGAGAAGGTAGAAAAGGAAAGATCACGGCGAAGTAACGAATAATGAACAAGCAAAGCTATAGATTTACCAGCGCTGATTTAACACACTCGATATGAGCATATAGAGATGTGTGCAACTACCTAGCTAGCTTGGATAAGATCCCGAGATAACAACAGCCAATTGAACATAACTAGCACTAAACATTTTCTTTAAAGGTCTAGTAGCATGTATGTAAATAGTATGAATACGACACACTAGCGAGGCTGCAGTAATTTTGTGTAAGAATAAAGGGCTAACAGAGGATAAAACTGAGAGAAGCACATATGGGTTTTTAAAAAGACATACTTCTACGATACTTGTTGAAACGGTGATATTTACTCTACATTAAGTTTCTGAGTGATTAGAAGTAAAGGGCGGAGAGCATAGTCGTTCAACGCATACTATATTTCCAAGATGAACAGCTAGTAGCGTGCTGCAGCAAGACAGTATACGTAAACAATTGCTAGCATGACTAAACGGTAGCCCCATAAACTCGAACTATAAAATATTGTATTTACTCTATAAAACCGAAGAAAGAAAACATTGCCAAAAGGCGATCAAAATTTTAGGATAACAGGTGCTTTGCGCTCTGCAGACTGTGGCACGAAAAACGAAAACCGTCAGCCGTATATTAATTCTGTTCTTGAAGATTTCATGGAGAAAAAAACGTAACACAATAAGGCGAGGAAGATAAATAAACAAGTGATTATTTATCTTTCTTGCCTATAAACTTGAATGTATGTGTTCGTCAGCATAATAAACGCGGTAATAAAGCCTAGTGTGTTTCGAACATGGATATGGAGATGATTACATGAACCTCAGACACATAGTTCTTCAGCCTTATTGCTATTCGAATATTAACAATGATAATCCCAGCAACGATTTTAAAGAAAGAACAATTCGCTTTATCTGTCTACTACAATAATTTTAGTCGAATTGGACTGACGTAATTGTAGGTCAGCTCAGGCTCAGTGCACACTAATATTAAATCGATCCGTTTAATTTATCGTAACGTAAATTAGTGGTATCTATTGAAAAGGACTGCTGAAGCAGATGAGCATAGCTCAATTCAACATAAGTAGTGGATGCATTGCAAGCAGGATATAACGTGAATTTAGGTTATTGAAACATTTTTTGTGGCCACAGAGATCGTTATCGGAACCTCACAGCAGCCGTTGTTTCGAATGTAAAGCGACTGTTACTGGCAGGTATTTTAAGGGCACAATAAACAAATGGTTGGTAGTGTCTTTTCTTGATATGGCTATATATAAATATAGATCGTTGCTTTGTTTCAATGGCAGAAAACGTTAAAGACTGAGTCGAAAACACAGGCGACTATTAATCATGTTTTGGACGTATTTGATGTTAAATTAAATTATCAATAATAATAATAATAAATGTTGTGCGCCACTATTTAGCCTGTGTCATTGTTTTTTTTTTATTTTAATGACTATGTTGGTTTGCAAAATGCTCTTTATACTTCTAGGATTCTTACGGATTTTTGCGTTTTAGTGTACCTTGGATCCCGTTTAGTGCTAGGATTGCAAGTGTTTAGAGTTTATACATGTTAAAAAGCACTGAGAGCTTTCAACGTTCGTAGTATGGTTATTTATGGTTACATAAGAAAAGATAATATATGGTTTAATTGGACAGCTCGAATTGCACTGACCACGATATCCTGTCGTCTATTACACCAATAAAAGCATCTCTTACGCTAAAGAACTTGTTTAACCAATTACTTAAATCTACTCTAACTTACTTACCTACTTAAACCTTAATTAGTTACAAAACCTGTGAAAGGGTCTGAAAACTGAAGGTTAGTATATGCATAGTAGATGACGATTTCGACAGAACACATGCCGTTTGATTTTTCAGATTCACCGTATATTTCATAGTACTGAAAGCGTGCTAAAATCTATCAATCGACAACTAATAGTTCTTGTAAGATTCCTGCTGGAGCTTTTTTATTTTTCTAACTTAGTCACCAAAAAGAGCGTAATTAATTTAACTAACAACAAACTGACATGTTCTACTAATTATTGGATACTGGATCTATATTACAGAGCTGTGCTCAACAGCAGGTAATCCTAGTACCAACGCTTGTTGTTATACTCATCACACAGCATATGCCCTGACATGTTCGAAGAACCGAGTGGACAAATAAACGTATGAGAACTGCTAAGCTATCTCATCTATTGTTAAATCTATGTCTAAATACGATATCGAATGTATCTTTTCCATTGCTAAAGTAGCTCCCCTAGACGAAAGGGAAGACTATTTTTTTCCATATTAGGGAAAAAATGCGAGCTTATTATTTCGCTTAAAATTTACGTAGTCGTCTAGTAAGGAGTCACTCATCGTCAGCTCGCCTGTACTGAGGCTATTGCATGACTGCACCTATGTTTAAGGAGTACAGTCAAGAAGGTTGCGCAAGTCTGTCCGATGCAGAAGACTCGAACTACGGCACGACGGGTGATTCATCCTTCATCATAATATAGCAGCGACCCACACTTCCTTACTCTTAGAGTACATTTTGTAGAAAAACTCAGTCGCAGTATTCACCAGACCTAGGTCTGGTTTCCCCTTCCCAAAATTCAAAAAAGTCCAAAGAAGAAGCTTTTTGGCAATAAAAGAAAAATCGTTGTCCAAGATGAAGGCTATCCCGGTGAGCGAATCTGGATAGTTTTTTATAACTGGCAAGAATGGTGGCATAAGTGCGTAAGCATTCGGCGAGAATTGCTTCAAAGAGAACAACTTGAATAGCGACGATTAAATATCTATCTGAAACAAATGACTCAATCGTTTTTGATCGAAAGGGTATGTTTGTCCGGCCGAATGGGAATCAACATAAGTACTGGTGCAGGAACTCGTCAGCGGGCTAAAACTGATCTCTCCTCATTTTGCTTCTTTTTTAGTCACTGATGACAACTTCAATGTCCTTCAACTGGTCGAACTAACCGAATCTAGCTACGACGCTTTGTGACGTCCTTTCGGACTAGGGGTGCTGGGTAATTAACCCCATCTTGGCACCGACCTTAAAGGGACATGCAGAGAAGTCGGTTAACGATACCGATGATTAATAGTGTAATATAAAAATATAGCCCTTCGTAGAGAACTTGTTATTTAGAAGAGACAGCATATTCAGCTTAGCATTAAGTGTAGCTGAAGAGCATCGAGTAAAGTGTTTAATACATCACTTACACGACATTATCAAAAAAGTGGCAATTACGTAAATTGTGAACGCGAAAAAGGTAGCCGATAAACAGAATCTCAACCCCATTACAGCTCTGTTAGTAGCAAAGAGCATTGTGCGATAGTGCTTGAAAATCGATAGGAGTCGAAACAAGAAAGCTTCGATCACGCTATTCCGAGCGTACCTTTTATAAAATTTTCCGAAGAGTAAAAGCCAATACGAAACAGTTACTTGGAGAGCT
This sequence comes from Varroa jacobsoni, assembly GCF_002532875.2. Lineage (NCBI taxonomy): Eukaryota > Metazoa > Arthropoda > Arachnida > Mesostigmata > Varroidae > Varroa > Varroa jacobsoni. Next base: position 16,197 of record NW_019214066.1, on the reverse strand, counting down.
CTACCTACGCCCATCTGTTTGGCTATTTTTTTTTTCAAGTATCTATCTCGCATCTTAGGTCATGGTTGAATGTAAATAGGGATATTAACATTGCTACTTGCCGCTTCAAGCCCATCTTATCCTACCATGTGGGCTCGTGAGGCACCAAGCATCCGGAAGTTTACTTCGTCCTCAGAGCAGAGATGGATCTGAAAAACTGGAGTAAGTTTATTGGCAGTTCTTTTTTTTTTTTTCGTAACTTATGCTGTAAGTTTGCGTGCGTTTTTATTAGAGCTAGATTATTTAGCTAATCGTCAACCCTGTAACTTCAAAACCCTTTCCCTAATAATAAGTGAGCCACTTTTTAAACTGGCGGATAAATACGGTATACTTTATCCACAGCCCGCACCAATTTCATTCCTTTCAAGAAATGGAAAATATATATTTAACATTCACGTTTTAGTTTTGCTTCTGTTTTCGGATACAACATTGGATGACAGCTTACATTCGAACGAACTCAACGATCATGGAGAGCCCTAACCTTATTGTAAATATACGGTTTCGAAACCAGCTAGAGCGTTCCTACTAAGGAAAATCCAAACAAATATTCATTTGTTTGCTTATGCATAAATTCGATGCTTATAGCACAGACTCGGAAATCAAACGCTTATTAAGCCATGATCTTAATATATATAATGTTTCTCTTGGGTCGAGGCTGTGTTATGCTAATTCTCTAACAACGCTTTATGCAATAAGATAAAAGCCCAAGGAGTGTTTAGGAACTTGATCAAACAAATTCTTCGGTGAGCCATCTCTATGCATTAGTTGTCGAACAGAGATGGCGGTTTTTTAATCAATTTTCCGTTTGTTAGCGGTCAAACGTCGTGTGGCCTCGGAAAACTGTTTTTGATCTCCATTTTTGTTTGGGAGAGAAGATTTTAGTTTAGGTGTGGTCTTAAAGACGGGTGTGTTCGGCAGAGAAGAAGCATAATTTTTAACATTTATTATCCGTTTTTAGCTGAGACGAGCTATCCGTCAAAACAGTCTTGGATGGAAGTAAAGTATGGCGAAAATTCGTTCTAATATGGCATTTTCGTTCTTGGAAGGAATGCGTTCCATTGAATTTTCGAATTTGCTACCTTCGAAAAAAAAAGATACTAAATTACCATTTTGAATTATTTCTTTTGAACCATTTCTAAAATCGTACATAAATGCTTCAATGACATAGTTTGCATATGCTAAAATAATCATTCTCGATAGTCATTTTTATTCTACGTAATTTCCGTTTATCTCGATTACAGCTTCGATGTAGGGACTAACCCACTCACAGGCTCTGTTTAAATGTTTTCTTTGCAATTGTTTCCTTGGTGCTACACGTGGTCGAGACGACATTGTCATGTAGAGACTTGCGAGACTTTTGCTTAAATACGTTGTACAGAATGTTTTTCAAATGCTTCCAATTTATACTGTACAGTAGCTATATGAATTCGTCCCAGAATATACTTAAAAACAGCCAGTACGGATGCATGATTACACTGGAAGACATACAACAACTTGTAAAACGTACAGATAAAAAGTTTCAATGATGTGTTTACCCTTCTGGAAAAAGTACGGTAGCATGGCGTCTCCTTCCGTGGACACCACATTGAGAACATAAACGTTAGCTGGAAAATTAATTAAATTGAGTAAAAAGCTTATCTTGTGGATTGTGAGCAAAGGACGGACAGTTTCTGCAGTTGGTTTTTGCATAGATTATAATATTTTTCTTGTCAGAGAAAGATCGAAGTCGACCGGCTGCTACTCGTGAGTCATTTGAACAGCAAACAACACGGATTAAATTTCTTGGCCCTTAGTTTCAAAGAACGTGATTTTTTTGGTGTGGACCTAAGGCCTTTATGGAGGAATACTCACATATAATTTCTTCTTTAGCAGCCTCGTTGAAACAAGAGAATATTGGATATATACTTTTGGATGGCGTTGATCGACCCAGAGGTTTCTTGTCTACGCTGCACAGTTGTAAACGATGCTTGGATGCCAACGGACTTGCTTGGACATCTCTTAGTCCATATTTCTGCCGCAGGCCTTTCTACCAGCAAAGTTTCCTACTGACGAAGATAGTGAGTTCGACTCATATACTCTCATAGGAGTGCAGCTAAAGCTGCAGTGGGATATTCTCTTAAAAAGTTCAACTAAAGCCGCCAATTCTTTGAAATACCATTAGTTGCCACTTTCAAGATTTCTCTGTGTCTTCTAGCTGTTTCTGTCTTTTTTCCAGTTTCCGATGGTATTAATTAATTAATACATTTATTTTCATTTAGATTGATTAAACCTATACATACAAATATAAAACATAGAAAGGGCTCAGGTACAGCCACGTCCTTGTGTATTGTTATGTATTGGCCTGTACTGTGGCTCTCAGAATCCTTCGCTGGAACTTTTGAACACGGCAGTCTTTTGAGTATTTGCATTCGTGATTCCCAATAAAATTTGATTTATTCATCCACCTTTGCTGGTAGTAACCAAAAACTTCATAAATATAGGTCAACAACATAAAACTCCAATATCAGAAATGATATATAGAATCACTTCAAAACGGTTTACGTTATATAGGTTTTGAGTTTATCTAACTACTTTGGAGGATTTGCCAGATGTGTTATCAGGGGGCGTCAAGCGGCATAATACTTATCTCAACTTTCCTTGCACCTAGAACACCTACCTGTGTCTTCGGGCCCGTAGAAACCTAGTTTTCTGCAGAGTCTATGGTGTAATCTATGCATGGCAAAGCGAGTAACGACATAAGTGCTTAGCCGGTTTATTTTTTTGCACTCGTTATTTCCTCATTGCACCCAAAGCAAAGTAATCCCATCAATTTCCACCAGTTTTTGCTCACGCTTACTAAGCTTTTTCTAAAAGGTTTAAGATACTGACAGCCCAAAGCTATGACATAGGTCTTCGGACAGCAGTGGCCAATTGCCTAGACAATTTCGGGGTACAATATCTGATAGTAATGCTCTTTTGAGGAAGGAGGCTTTGATTCAGTTTAACTGTTCGAAGTAACCGTAAAACTTTTCTCGATTGCGCATATTTCATACTTTGAGATCGAACAACTTGAGAGCGGTTGTGAGGGGCAAAAGATAAAGTGATTTGATCGCCTATGCGGCGAACGCTGCCTTTCTGCGCTTTTCGATGATGCGCGCGGTGAAGCTTATGCCTTTCTTGGATTAGGGCAATTCGAGGTACGGAAATCTGTTTGCGTAGGTAGGAGGCCGCCTGGCGAGATACAGAGTATCAATGGTCGCTGGCCTGCTTCTTTTGTAATATTCATCGCCTTCGTTTTCATCAGCTTTATGGTCAGCTCCAAGTCTGGCACCTCTGCGTGGAGCCGGGCTTCAATTTGCCACACCTGAAACTTGTTCAACGCCGTATATCATTAAGTCATCTGTATAGGAGATGACTCCGACTGATCCCTTCGGACCTCTTATTTAATCAGGGAGCCTCCTCAGCCAGATGGAAAATAAAAGTGTACCCAAGTTGTCTCCCTGAGCCAAGCCGGTTATCTGCATGGCGGATGACTGTTCGGCCACTTTTTCGTCGATCGTTATTCTGTTCTTCTGTAGGATTGCAGCGAAAAGAATGAGCACACTCATAGGGACACCCACCTTACAACATGAACACAACTTTGTATCTGGGCGCCGGGTCTAAGATTGCTTTAAAGTCGATGAACGTCGCGTATACCGGATTGTGCGGCGTGAGAAATGCTCTACTGATGTCGGCCATCATCCTGCATACCGTTTTTGTAAAAGGTTCTCTCCCGAATTCATGTTGCTTTGTTGGGGTTGCGTGTGCACTTTTTAAGTAGTTGTTCAATGTCTTAATCAGAAGACCGAAGAGCTGTTCACAAGAAACATTTGTTTTCGCTATTGTCGGTCATATACGGCGACCCACTGTATATGGCGCGGTGGGGTCGCCCTTTCTTTTAGGAATCAACTAATAGGATAGTGTGGACCTGTATGTAAACACTTATCAAATAATATCATCATATGTATTTGAGATGCTCATACCGTCTTAAAAACGGAGGCTAAAAGCTGTATCTCGGCCATAAGCCTGAGAGCCATCCGAACCTTCCGGATTAGGCTGCAAATAGTTAGACCACGGCCTGTGCTTTTGGAAGGGACGAAAAGGTTTTACTATAGGCTGGTATACTTCAACCAGATGCTGTGCATAAGTTTTGATATTTACTAAGTCAAAATAAGGGAGAACATTGTTAATATATTCCACGAGCATGTCTACCTCTAGATGTCGTGACGAAACTTGGCGTTTTACAGTCCGCGCAGGCTGCGTACTCGAACAGTGAGACCTATTGGCATTGGCGTGTCAGCAGGGGGTGCTTGCTGATGAAGGGTCCTTTGATGAAGAATGATTTTCGCCCTAAAACTTTACGCTGTCCCTGGTTGCCTTTGTCGCAAATATAGCGATCGTCAAATTTCCTGCATGTCCTAAGAAAGCAGGTCTCGAGGTGAGACCGACTACCGAGAAACGGAAGTCAGCGAGCATGTCCAGAAAGGACGTGGTACAGTTGGAGTTCCGCTAATCAAAACAGACGTCTACCTTGCCGGCAATGACCAGAGGAGAAACAAAAGAAGAAAAAAAAAGACAGTTCACTAACGAGTTTTCCACCGATGCGTTGAGGTAAAATCGGCCGCCAAATATAGGTTGCTATGGAAGTTCGTCGCTGGGCATGCAAGGTAAATCCGTTATTCTTTACTAGGCATGGCATAAGGTCAGCTATCTTATGATTGTAGGATTGATCGAAAGAGATCCTTCGATTAGAGTTGTCTGGTGCGTTTTCTTCAGGTAGTGCAGATAATGGAAGTGCGATAAATTAAAAGGATAGTTGCGCAAGTCATCGTTACCACAAGGGTGTATGTACTTCGAGGGCTTTCAAGGAGAGGGGCAACACAGTTGCTAGCCTAGCCATAAACTTCGTGAGCGTTCTAGAGAGCAGTTGCGGGTATGCATAATGCCGCTTGATAATATTAATAATAATAATAAGACCAGCTCTCCAACTGTTAATACCTCCAGAATCCTTGAATTTGCAACCACTGAATGGAAAGTGAAACCCATTAGCCGCTGCACATCCTCTTCCTAACGGCGGTTATTTTAAAGCGATTTGATCCGGAAGTAACTCGTCTATGTGAGTCTGACCCAGCTGCTACAACGTTCAGAATCTAATTGACTGAGAGTCTGATTCAGCTGGCTGGCTTGGCTGTTCAAGTCCCCTCATGTTATAATCAGCGATAGCTTTTGGGTAAACATCTTTTAATTCCTGCCATAAGTCACGATTCGCACGCGTAAAAAAGGCTTTATCCCCTTAGCGATGTTTTAGACAATCTTTTCTACCGTCTCACTTTCATAGCTGTACCGTCCACTCTCGACGACCGAGCGCTGTGACACAGAGAGCGGCGAAAATGCAAACCGAAAATTTCGCATTTCCTTGATTTGCTTGTTCCTCAATAATGTCATTTGCCACTATGCGGTCCTGATCACAGGGGGAACGAAGAATGCACATGAATTTCTAAATCGAGGCGCGAGGTGATGAAAATTTCCGAAAAAATCCCTGCTAATACTTTAGCGAAATTAAGAAGCAACATCCGTTGGTAAATTGTTTTCTGTATGCTAACAATCCCATCTTTACTACGAGCCAGGATCATCTTTACCAAACATTAGCGACTCTTGTGAGAAACACAGATGAACTTGGACTTGAAGTCAAAATACAAAAAATCTAAATGGTAAAATTTCACCACTGAGATTTGTTAGGCGTGGCAGATTCTCTTTGGCTTGGAACTATGTGATGCTGAACTTTAATTTCTCCCCTTGCCTAGGTATAACGTTGGCAAAAAATGGACGATCAACCAGTTCGACGAACTTGTGTTTCAACACCAGAGCTGAAGATTTGTGGCAAAACAAAAATGATTAATCGGTTACCCGATGTGCGAAAGCTCTAGAGAATGATGGCGAATATATACATCGATTTTTTGTTAAAAGCGCAGTAAAACGCTATTTTTTTTTATAAGATAAGACACCGCTATGTCGTATGTTTTAACAGAGCAAAAATGTTTGTTCCTAACGATTTAAAGTCTGATTTGATACAAGAAATCTGTTCACGTTAATCATCATGTAATAATGCTCACAGTTTGCTTTATTTCTAATTCAAATGTAATCAAAAATAAAAAAAAAAGTTTGTAAAGCTGTGTTCCCTGTAACCTATCCCGTTCTAGAGAAACTACGATGGTTAGTGTGTTTTAAGGTCATCAATAAATTCAAAAATAACTCTGGTGCTAGCTATCAGGGCAGACTGACCCTACTTATTTAGAACTCACGCAAGAGCTGGGCGAACAAACAAATGCGTAAGCGCGACAAAACTGTGCTTGCTTTTTCACAGACAATAATGTAGTTGAATAGCCTAGTGGCAACCATTAGCCGCATTAGTCAACTCTTAAGATATATTCTATATTATAAATAATTTGATAGCTTACTTTGAAAAATGCATACCTTGTTAACCAAATCTTGGCTTCAATAAATATTTGCTCTTATTATTCTATTAAGTCTCTTGTTGTGTATATTACAATATCCTGTAATGGCCTGTAGATATTTTCGCCACTTTCGTTACCGGTAATATATTAATTCATTTTCAAGATGGAATATTCAGCTGATCTGAATCCTTAAATTCTTCTTGCTACCTTTTAATGCTTGTTATAGTTCACGTATAATTTGACATGACGTATGTTTCAAAGGTCAGTATAAATACATCCACGTTGTGCGTATTTTAAATAATCTAGTGACTGGCGAAATTGTCAGTATTTGGCCTCGAGATACCAACGCCAAATCACCTACACTTGCATCGACTGTGATTATTGATTTAGCACTGATGTGCTAACAAAAAAAGGATTACTTTACTCGCTTTAAAAGGTATCAGTAGAAATAATAGTAGAACTGTTGGAAATAACTGTACTCGAATAGACCAAATAAAATATTAAAGCATAGGCTAGTAGCGATCGATACGTAATTGCGATTTTTGGCCTACCTGCGGAACAAGCCAAAATCCGCTCGATGACTTTTCTTCTTTTGGTTAAGTAGTTTGGAATATAGAAAATAATTTACCGCATTTTGAGACCTTTTTTTGTTACCACGTTTGTCGACCTTGTAATTACAAAATCAGCCGACACAGCACTATAAACATGCAAAGCCGAGTTCACCGAATTCTTACGAAAAACCTGTTTCACACTCCTACCTTTGACGATCATTTACAGGCGGCTCCTGCAGGCGGCAACGTTTAATATAGCGTTAATGTTGAATATAAAATTACGTGACTTTTTTTATGAAATAGGCTGATATTCACTAATTAAGTATGACATCAATCATTAGGATACGTATTGTACGCCAACCAGGACAAGCACATAATATGTACATGCATATTTACATATACAATATATTATTATATAGATTTGCATTAAACGCCACATCTATGTAAGTTTTACGTTTATAAAAATTATGCTCTATAAGTATTAAGTGACCTAGCAGCTTATGAATCAACTGGCTCGCAGCATCATACAAATAGTGAACATCTTACGTATGACAAGGCTATCATACGTGAGTTAATCTGGATATTCTATTACATAACTAGGTAGGTGATCTTTTTCGAATAATGTCAACAAAAAATTGTCTTACGTAAAAATTATATTATGAACAATACTTGCATTATTATATGCCTTCCTTCTGACAGCAATTGCCTCCATAGTTTTTTAAGACTGACAGTATTTTGCCCTCCATGAAGTTTCTGTCTACTCTATGTAGTCAATCTGACTTAGTTATGTGCCAGTTCTAGACGTTGTATGGTCACTGGGATCTTGAGACATATAGAAGGGTCAATACCTTTTTTACAACTGATAGCTCATTGTCAGCTATGTGATAAGCAAAATTATCGCATATGGGGGTTACAAAGCCCAAAGATGCCTATCGGAAAATGACCTTACTCACAAAGAGTCACTATTCGGTAGGATCTATGGAACAGCGGCGTTGTTGAGCCTTCTTCTTCAAACCTGGCAATGAAACGGCAATATTGACGAGCTCTACTATGAGATTGTAAACCCTTTTGTGAGCCGAATTTCGGCCATTGGATGCAAATTATATTTAGGCTCCAACAGGAGGGGGAAACTTGTTTTACGGCTGAGGAGACAACCAATTTGCTTGAAATTACTTTTCCAGGGCGGCTGATATCCTTTTGAGATGGTGACATTAAGCGAGCGTCCCGTTCTATCGGTTTGAATTCTCTCGATCTTCCCTGTAAGATCATGTGCAAAACTGTGTGTATCAAACAGTGTATTATGAATGGGAGATGCGTATAAGCTGGACGTACGTAATTGCACTATGAGGTCACACTAAGAGATCAAATATATTGAATAAATTACTGCTTTTCATTTGAATAACGAACCCCGGGGCATCCTGGCTGTGAGTGCAACGCTCTGTTTAGCCCGCCATTGCGGTAATCAATATTTTTTTTCTTAGTGCGACAAAATGGGTTTTGAAGTGTACCATATGTGATTCTTTTGAAAACTCAAACGTTCTTCACTAAAAAGTGAAATTAACTGTGTGTTTTTATCTACGCAAATCTGATTGTAATTGAGATCGTTTACTTAAATGTACGCTATGTTCGACGAAACGAAAGAATACGGTGGAAAATCCCTCAATGATAAGGAACTGTGAACTACTCTTGTATATAAATCGTTTTAAAGTAGCTCATTCGCTTTTACCCCATAATGTTGCAACTGTAAGTGTAGTCTTTGTTGTTACGTAAGTTCTCTAAGTTTTTTTAGGATTTCCAAGTATGCCCGAATACCACTTGCCGTTGAAGCGCGCTTCGTAGATCTTCGCCAGGATGCTTTTATCCAGCGCAGACCCAGACGTTGGTACTTGGTTATATGTGATAAATGTAAACCGGTTTCTATGAAAACGAAACATTTGCATTTACGCCCCCCATCGACTACCACAGCTCTACAATTTGACATCTAATGTTTTTTAGAATAAAACGCAATGGGTTTGTCCAAACCGTAAAAGAAATGGTACGAGGGTATCGCCGATTGCCTCTAAGAGAGATAGCAGAATGGCTAAATATTCAGTTCGAAGAAATTAGATCGTTGATCTTTCGAAATGCATTAGTCAAACCACAACATTTTCTTTTGTCATCTAAAGAGGCAAAATCGCAGCGTCGCCATTTTCTTTCAATTCGTTGGAAACTTGTCATACAATTATACGAGATCAAAATAATACAACTACTGCATTTCTCTTATTAAAAGTTAATTCCCTCAAAACTTCACCTTCTTTGCAAGAACGCTTATTTCTATTGGCTTTTATTTATTTGGCTTCTAAGGCCGCTTTCACACAATCTTGTAAAAAGCCTAGAAACAATCTTTAAGAACACAAAGATGTTTTCCTTCAATTGATATTGATCTTCTGCCATGAGTTCTTGTGCGAGCGAATTCAAGCTAAAATGGTTTGTCTAGCCTTCTACATCGGTCGGTATACATCTGTTGTAGACCAAAAAAGAATAAACCCAAGCAGTAGCTGCCTTGTCACGACCTCGGTTACCAAAGGCAGTGGCTAATACTTAATGAATGACTGAATATTCATTCCTGCCTTGAAATCTACAAAAGGCGATTTGATTACATGACGCCCAGTGACTTTAGTCTAGAGCTTGTATCCCTTGTCCAATCTAGTTATTTCGATATGCTTTGACATATATTCTGATCGCATAGAAATCTAACACTCATTCTATTACAGGCTTAATCGCTTTCGACATCCAGCTAAGTTATTTGCGGTTACATATGGTGACCAACTGGTTGGTTGAGACAGCCATTTCTGTTTTGAATGATGAGCTCAGAAGGAGTTATATTCCTAAGGCAATTATGGCGGTGAAAATGGCGAGGACAAGTTACATATCGTCGAAGGACATCATTAAACCAAGCTCTGGATTCGAGAATCTGTGTTTATTCCTGCTTTGACGCTTCTGACATCCTTACTATATTTACGTATTAGATTGCTCTACTGCTCCACTAGAAGTACATTTACATACATTAAGAGCAATTTAAATGACGAAGTCATCTTTAGTTTGCTTACTATAGAAATGCCAATCAAAGTTATTAGTATAATTGGAAGACGTAAAAAAAATATCTCTGAAAACTACCACGACTATCATTTGCGATATACAGATATGGCTTAGAGGTTACAGGATCTGGCACGAGGACTGCAGGAACATCATAAACCAGCAGGTGATGTGAAAATTTGATACTACGCCAATTTTATCGATATATATATATATATGCCCCTCCTGCCTAACTCTTTGACCAATCTAATGGATCGGTCTAATGCAACGCCCGGAAATTGTGTTTCGGTGGTTAAACATTTTATTTAATTTCTCCTCTGCAAACGACTTCAATTTGCAAGTAGATAAGTTAGCATATGTAAAAATTAACCACCAGAATTAAGGATAGTGCCTTATAGATTTTCATTCGGTTCTTTTTACCACTCATGTAATTGCAGTAACTATTGTTGTATATCATAGGAAAAATCTAGCTAAGAATATTTCAATGACAAACACTCATTAAGATACTACATTCTGCAATGTGCAGGTTTTATCAGTATGACCCAAACGCAATGATAGGAAATAAATAAATTGTTAATACTGCTTATGAATGATATATATACGTCTGTATATTTAGGTGTATTCAACTCACCTCATAAGGTCTCCAGATTCTGGCCCGACCACAGTCCCTTTTTCAACCTTATAAGAATACTTCTCTAATAAATTGCCGCATTTGTAGGCTTACGTCTGCCAACAAGAAAAGCACCCTTTGTGCAGACTAATTAAGGAGTAACCAGCAGATATAACTCCTTACCATTCTGATTGAGCTAATTGGACGAAAACAACAAACATCTGCTACCAACAAGCTCCCCGCAACCTTTTCGTAAATGCGGAACAGGCAAGAACGAATGCAGCCACAGGCCAGCTCAATGACAATAAAGCGTCTATAGAAGTACGCATTCAGTACGTGTATTCATAGCCTTGTAGTTATGGAATAATATCCCTAAAGCAACCCCGTGTGCATGTAAGTAAGAAATACTGCATATTTTTACCACAATTGTCGATTATCGTATCCTGACAAAAGGTTTATCGCGTCCAAGCACCACTGTTTGGAAAAACCCCTTTTGAAAAAGGGACGTCCGTAATATTCTGTAGTTATGCGCATAATTGATAATGGTCTTTAATATCTACAATCGTATTTCTGCAGAGCCCCGTTTAACCTATTGAAGAACTCAAGCCGTGCAAAGCAGTGCACTGAGAGTACTATTTGACATACGTTAGTTAAGTCCCATGGAACACATCTGCGGTAGATATGGATTTTTGCACATAAATGAGCTGTAAACTTCTAGGACATAAAACAACTATTATCATGCCCAAATAGCGTACCTGTAGTCTAAAATGTGCAGCATTTGATTGGCCAATATAGGTTTGAACTTTGAGGGAACCAATGTTGAGCGATGCATACATTGTATGTACGTAACTAATATGGAACTAGATCGAGTGTAGCATGTTTAGTACAAATATTTAATGATGGCGTTAACTGTATGTATGAAATTTAAAGAGTGTGCTTAGTACTGGCACCGACTGAGTGTATGATATTTAAAAAGTGATTGCTATCAATGCGATATAAGTATGTGATTGTTATGGAAAATACAATGAAACAAATAACGTGTTTTCCACCATGATATCAGTCGAAGATGATAAACTCGAGTTAAGATGTTTACCTTCGTAGAATGGCTGAGATGTTAATCTTCGATTGGACTTCACAAAAGAACAACGTTATTAGGTCGCACTATTGCAATTGTTAAGCAACAGGCCCCTATATTTCCAAATCTGCTATCCAAATAGGCACGTACAGCATTATTAAAATGTAGTGAATCAGCTACTTCCTACTTAATTACTTGCAGTTTAAATTGATTCTGTGGATTATTCAGTAGACCAACTGTTTCGAAAATAGCAGATATCTTAGGAAATATTTTTTTCTTTTCTCTCTTAAATATACATTATAATAAACGGTGCAGCTTATCGTTTACTAAGTTACCGTTAGAAATTATTAAATAAAAGTCCGTATTTTAAATTAAGTTGAGCGAAATTCAAAATAGCGTTTGGATTTTAGCTCAAATATTCATTATTGTTATTAAATTTATTGCTACTGGTTATTTTAAATCAACTTATTGAAGATCAAACAAAGCAATCAATGCGGTGTTTTTCACATAAGCGCATATCTCCGAGGTGATATCTACCAAGCCATTTTAGTTTCATACAATAACATCAGTAAATCGAAATCCCATTGTTCTTTTAAAAATCATCAATCATTGCTCAGTCACCTTTTGCAACGATTCACCTTGATTCTGGAGGCGTGTCATGTGTTAGAAGCACGGACCTGAGGAACTAGATTTTTTTCACGCACCTTCTCTCGGATTCGTAATAGATTTATCAACCTATTTTGTAAGATGTGTTTCCCTTTAAATGCTGCAAAATTTAATTAAAATTAGAGCTATTCCAAAGAATTCGGAAAACTGGGACCACTAGGACCAAACTGCATTCTCTGATTCTTTTCGATTGCTTCTGGATTATGTAAAGCATTTCTTTCTATTCAGGTCTAAATTTATCCTTCTCCGGGATTCGCTAGGCCGCCACTTATTGAGGATCTCCAGTGCCAGTTTGGCCGACTAAAAACGCCCGCCTATCTGGAATCTATTCGACGACTGTAGGAACGAATAGCCTAAGTCGATTCGGAATTTTTGCTACTGGCACACAATGAACGGAACAGAGAGGGAAATGAGCGCAATGCAGGGCTCCTACGACGTTGTGCGTGTTAATGAAGTGTGCCAAACACCCGTGTCCGCTGCGGAGACCCCTGTAAGCAGCACTATTCGTATTCAGGCCCAAAAGCGCATCTCTTGAATAACGCAACGCAGAGAAGAACAACACAATAATTATAGCTCTTTTTGTTTTATTGTATTTTAATTATATTTTAGTATTTTACATATATGAAGTGCCTGGCGAAAGAAAACATAATACAAAATATGTACAAAAAAATAAATAAATAAATAAAATTATTGTTTTATTTAAACACAGACTGTTCCGCAGTGCGGAAACCGCACCTTATGAAACACATGTTTTTCGAAACCATTATTTTGGACAAGTTTGTCGATACACCATTAGACTGATTCGCCTCCTATACCACCGTTAGAGTCCACTTTCAGTTGTACAAAGCGAACTTTACAGATCATTACTTTAGACTCATAACTAATAGCCTTCTTAGTAAAATAATACATTGCCCAAGCCATAGCGAAAAATGAAATTGCAAAAATTGACTACACGTAGAAAATGTGAGTGCGCTTTGAACGTGACGCACACGTGTTTGTTTTCAATGAGTGCATATAATATATGCTGTATAACGCTTGTCTCATGTATCACACGCCTCCTTTGGGTAAATAAAGGTATTATAGAATTCAATTTTCTTCAAATTCGATGACGATACCGCCGCGGGTTCACAACGATATAGGTTTGTAGGTGAAGTCTTACTCAGAAGGTTCAACGCCTAAATCACGCGTACAGAGCAATGACGACCGTGGCTGGTTCACTTATTGCAACAGACCTCAACGTCAGTGGCAGAATGCACTGTTGGTATTCGCATGATCTTTGAGAGCATGCGCTACCGTTTCAAGTAGGTAAGTCATGGTAAAACAAATTTAAACGTAGGTCTCTAAGCTTCAAACTCCGTATCGCGTAGCATCACCATTAAACGTCGCGTCAAGTGTTAGCAGAAAACTTAGCACGGGCATCGGAGCGGTGGATGGCTGCTGCTGCGTTTTCTGGATGATTCTGCCCGCGCGACCGTCAGCAACGGAGCTGTTATGGCTGCCGTTGCCCGAAAATACGCGTCACACATTCTCTACGTTTTGTAGTATCGTAGGGCGCAACGAGCTCGGTTTCCTATTTATCGGGCCGTAACTGGAAATAAGCTAAATCTCGATATTCAGTGCTTGCTGCCAAGTTTTAATTCATCACGCACTTATTGCACGTACACGATTTGCAACGCACCCGGCAATGTAAAAATGATTTTAACAATGGTTGCGTTTTGCAACCGCATCCGCTGTTTGGACAGAACATTCAGTCGTGCTTTGCTGGGTAAGCGATATTCTGTATAACTATGTTGAAACGTGGTTTAGAAGGACTTAACCAGAAAGGTTTAATGCTATATCTGATTGGTACTGTGACTTGGAAAGCTTTATTTTAGATCAACATAAATAGCATGTCAAATCTAATACGAAGGCATGATAAAGGTGAACAGTCGTACGATCCGAGCTCATACAACCTGAAAACTGTCATACAAAGGCACTAAATAGATAGCATGTATCGGTTTCTCACAAAAGATTGTTTATTATTTTGAATTTCACCGCCTATCTGAACGATAGCGAGTAAATACATTGTGGGCTATCGAGCAGTAGAGCAATTAACTAATAAATACGACTATTACGAATCGTTTGTATAATGCTCTTACGTATAGTTCCAGTAGTTTTGTGCGATGATAATTTGTTATTAAAAGTCGTAAAAGAAGAGACAACATATCGGCACAATTTTTAAACTTAACTACTACGCGTTTCTTACAGTGTCTACTTTGTCTATTGTAAATTTAAGTTACTCTCTACTATCCTTATTTACAGCAGTACTATTTACAGTTTTGTTATGATGGCATACTATTATGATTATTAATATTGCTCTGATATACGATGGTTTTCTCATTTGTGTAATTAATTTACTTTTCCCTATTAATCACTGCTCCTATATCACTTAAGGCATTTGACACACACATCTGGTTGAGAACCCGCTTCATCGAAATGCTATTTAGAGCTTACTGGCTTTAGAGCTGTTCGTGATAAGCGTGAGATCAAGCTCATCTTGATTGGTTATGCTTGCTGTCGTTTACTTGTTTGCTTTTATTCTCTTTATGTTCTCACTGGACAGTATCTGACTGGACTACCAGGCTCACGACGGGATTCCTGTGAGCGCCTCAAAAGCTTCTTTCCTAACTTCGTTGGCAAACTGCTTTCCTTAAATGATTCTTTTGCGCCGTTAGTATTCAGCTTGATGTACCCTTTAACGTAAAAACTTTAAATCTTTTGTTAGTATAGTGATTCTTTCTCATTTCAAATCTCTTAAAGAACGACGATTTGTGGCGCTTATTCCATGATTGCGAGGCACGATTCACTAGTTTTCAAGGAAAAATATTTTCAATTTTAGGTTGGAAGGTTATAGGCGATCCGTAACCATTGCATCATTCAGCTCGCAGTAACTTGACTTTGTTTATTTAACTGCCGGAAAATCTAACCATATTTCATCTACAGCCAACTAAATTTTGCGGAACATTACCATAGGCAACCACTTGAGGCGAATGTTAGATTGGAACCAATATTCATACTCAGTCCTTCAGTTTCATTTTTAATACAATCAATTTGATTCTAGATTTTACGAATATAACCGCAATTACTCAAAAATTAGACCAGGTTAGTTTCGATCCATATGGTCCTCATGTATTAAATTGAAAGTAACTCAGGCTCAGTGGAACTGTCAACATCTAACGGACTTCTTTGGACGCCATTTCTCGTTAATTTAATAAAACCATAAGGCAGTATGTCTTTTTTAAGACTACTTGTGATAATGATTTTAATACGGTGTTTGTCGAGTACACCTTCGACAAATTGGAGAAATAAGCAAAATTACTAATGAGCAGGCCAGAGGTTTCGTTTGAACAAGTCAAGCAATTCGTTCATTTGAAAGGCACGATTTCACAAAAAAGTCATAAATACAAAACACCATCTACTCCCTACCTTGGCTTCGTTCTCAAAATTTTCAAAGAAGCTTATTAAAGCCAGAAACTCTTCCAAGGCGTGTGGTTCATTTCATTGGAATATAAAATGTTCATATAAAACCTACTGATATACATTTTGTAGAAAATATGGCTGTAAAGAAGATCTACAAACACCCTAGCCTTTTGCAAAGAACTAACCGATCTATAGTTTCACAGTATCGATTCGGTAGAGGATATGGTAAGAATTCACGATCAGATATAT